>NW_026692912.1:18790000-18810000 GCF_021218885.2 Marmota monax | reverse complement strand
CATAACTGGAAGGGAATTTCCAAGGTTTTCTGAAAGATTTAGGTACAGAGAACACTGCAAGCAATCCCTTCAAAATGATTGGGGGGGCGGGGGGGAAGAAAAGAAAAAGCCTACCACGTCCTTCTAGACTAAAGTAGCTTAGTAATAGTAGTTTGTGCAGGTTCTGTAATATGCCAAGGAGCAGGGTTTTTTAAAGCATATTATACTACTAACCATAACTATGTTTAAACTTCACCTATGTGAAAGGCTGATAATATGCTATTGCTAGCCAGTGATCCAGGACGGTCACAGTCAGAGAGAAATGGTGCTGAACCTACTAAACTTCATTACGGTTCAGCGAACGGTACAGCTCCAGGGGATGTTCACATGGCCGACCTTAAGAAAAGTTCAGCCTTTGATCAAGGTTTAGTGTTCCTGGAGTAGCAATGGTACAGAAAAGGGTTTCCATTTTCTGTGCCATAAGGTGCCGTGTTGATCTTCTTAAAGCCCCAGAGTTTTCTTCCAAGGCTGGATTATGCTCAGCAATTAAGGTAATGAACTAGCTGAGGTAACAAAGCATAATGATCTCTTTTGTCCTTTGAATTCTTATGAACTCCACTCATTCACAATAGTCTGGCATGCAAAGCTTTTTCAAACCCTGTACTGCTTAAAACTATGTAAAAATGATTACTTCCATTATGCCTTCATGGTTTGACATTTTTAATTTAAACACCTGTAATATTTAAGCATACTTTTCAGAACCAAAATACCCACTCAAAGAATGCTAGCTTTCTTTCTGGCAATATTTTGACATTCTATATGGTATACTTTAATGCCTGAAAAGATAATGTGATGAATCTATTACAAATATATCAAAATATATATACCTAGGTCTTTTTCTTGTTTTTTTTTTCTTTTGTTTTTAACACTAAGATTTTTTAAAAGGGTGGCATTCTGTTAAATAAAATAGTCACATGGATAGTGCTTGTTACCACTATTAACACACTTTAAGTTCAGTATGACCTAAAATATGAAGGCAAAAAAATCTAAATTACAATTTTAAAAAATTCTTTAGAAATATCTCTATATTGTACTTAATATATTTTTTTCCAAACTGAAAGCCTCTTTTAGGAAAAAGATCTTTTTATTGTAGAAACTATATTTTCAAAATTTACTGTCTCTAACTTTCATTTCATAAATTTAAATAAAAATCTGGGGACTATTTTTTACATTTTCTCAAATCTTTGCATGTTATAAACCTTCACCACTGCAGATTTTGCTGCTCTCTGATCTTTCATCTTAACACATTTCCAGCCCCAAATTTCACTTCAATCTCACCTCATCTCTCCATACTACATTAACCCCTGGCAATTGCCTTCCAAATGACCCCATTAAGCTGTAATTGCCTCAGCAGGCCTGCACTTTCGCTTGTAATTCTGTACCTCTCATCTCCCAGACGTTCTCTCAGCATCATTTCATGTTCTGGCTCCCTTCACTGAGCTCAGCTTATGACCTCGCTGCACCATGGCCGAAATGACTACTAAAAGCATAACAGAGACGGAATTCCATTACTTATTTTTAAAAGTTCTCTGGTGCCCTAATGTAATATTCTTTCGGGACTGTTGTCAAGGATACCAAGCACCGGCCATTAAAACCTTTTGTTTTCCAAGGCATTCCGTCTTTTATTAATAAATAAAGATAAAGATAATGTGCATCCAGCCTGTGGAAAGTCAGGGTATGTTTCAATTTTCTCTCTCTATTCCAACCTTTTTCTGTCCATAATGTTTTAGGAAATACAGATAATAGAAAAAAAGCTTTTTTAAAATTCTTCATGTATCCCATATGATAACAGACCAAAAATAATATAGGTAAGAATTAATTAACGTATGTATCCACAGCCTTGAAACCACTCTTTTTAAAATCTTATGTAAACCACATACTCACATTTAAGTAATCAAATGGAAACATTTATATTAGTTTAGAAACAAAATTTGCAATCACTCTGTTATAAGGTCAGTCTCTTATGGGTAAATGAAATTCCCATTGCACAGTCTCAGAACAGAACTAAATAATAAGGAAAACATTATTAAATTCCCCAACTAGGTCTGTGGATATTTTAAGGAGGCCTATATTCACAGGGGGAAAAAAGGAGGAAAATATCTTAATATTTTAGGATTGGAAACCCAAATAAGTCAATCAAACACTGTAAAAAATGAAAAGGTCAGATTTCTTTATCATGAAAGCCAAGGACAGGCTTGATAAAACTCAGTATGAAGCTAGAATTAATATACAAATGAAAGGGCTGGATTTTATGCACAAGAAAAACTCCCTTCCCCCAGTAAACTGGAAATAAAGATTTATCATTTGAAACAAATTCTAAATGCAAAACTACCAATTTCTCACATAAGTAAAACAAAGAAACAAAACATCAGCCATAAAAGACCTTTGCAAAAACAATACAATCAAAAAGGTCCAGCAGGAGACAAAGCCCACAAAATTAGGCATGGATAAAGCACGCAAGCAAGCCTTTAAATGGCAGTTTGTATGCAAAAGAACTTGAGCAACTAATCCCCATAATCTTGAGTCAATATTGACCTGTTTTACCCTAAACTTAACAACTCTGGCCTAAAAACTGCCTGTGCATTTCTCTTTAGTTCTCTCCTACGAATGAACCCCATTAAGCTAATACACTGGGCTAAGTGCCTCCAGAAAAAAAAAAAAAATTTTTTTTAACAGAAGCTGCTATTTTCTGGACTAGACCACATTAAATGCAAAATGAAAACATCGAATGTGTAGATTTCTCCTTACTAGAAGGCTGAGAAAGACTGAATGGAAAGGGGTGAATTCTTTTATGCATGTAATAGTTCAGAAAACTGATATGATGTCAACATGAATGTGTTTTACAATAAAATTGGGTGTCAGAGCCAAAATGGATTCACTGTCTCTGCAGGCCAGAGCACAGCCACTGTTGCCTAGAATTGAGTAAAGTTGTCAACTGAACTGATGTTTAGCTTCGGTAAGATGGCCTGAAAGAGAGGAGCTAGCACAAGAAAAACTCACTAAAGCAACTTTTTGCTTTAAGAAATGGCCTATATTTCTAATCCCATCCTAAGGAGGTCAGCTACTTCATCATTTGAAGGCAGAAGATAAATTGACACTTCATCAAACATAAAGATATAAATGAAAATCTTGAAAATTAGTGAGTTGAGATACAATATAAGAAAATACATGCTTTTTGCATTATGATTGTCTCATAAAAATCATCTCATATATCGGAACAGGTACTGTATTTTACTCAAATTTTTCATCCAGATTATTGTTAACAATGCAATAAGAACTTCATGAAAAGCAAAAAACTCTGCATTTAAACTCTTTCTACTGGTTCCTGTATAAAGTGTTCCACAATAAACCAATTCTGCAGTTTACTGCAACATGCTACCAAAACTAACATCCAGAACAGTTAAGAGATCAACTTCATCTCCCTTGATTCTTTAACTAGGACAATCAATTCTGTCTACAATAAAGTAAGCACTGCCCACTCATCAGCATTCCAAACAAAAGCCTTGTTCAGGTACAATATGCACTTCACACTCAAGACCAAAACAAGTCATTCAACTGTAGAGCCAGACTCCAGAGATTTCTCTCTTTTCCTGTCTTCCCTGTCACTGAACAAACTGAGGTAAGACAACACTCCAGGGATGAAAGAGCCAAGAGGAAGAAAAGTAGAGTGGTTATAAATGTCCTGTTGCAACAGTTATGTACATAAAAATCTAGCCATGCATTTCTCTAGTGCCTACCACACCACAAATCCAGGGCGAAAAACAGCACCTAGGGGGTGCTAGATTAGCACAGACAGAAGAATCATCTACTATACTTCTACTCCCACAAAACCAAATCTGATTACAAAAATACTGCCACAGAATATAAGTTTACAACAACAAGAATAATTTAACTAGCTGTACTCACCTAATTATTCAAATAGCTTAGGATCTAAGGCTTTGGATTAGGATTTATACAGAACTTTGTAACAAATTCAAGCTCTACTACTCAATGACTTAGTGACCTGGAACAATTTATTAAACCCTTTTGGATGTTAGTGCCTTCATATGAAAAACAGAAGTAATCAAACAAACCATAGTTGAAACATATAGAGGGCTAGCATAGTCCCTTCTACCTAGTGAGCCCTACTACGTAGGGTATATCATAACTTAAATATTTCTAAATCATATAGTTATATAAAATAGAATCACTGGGCTAGTTTGGTCAACTGGAATAAAAAGACTAAGACTTTTGGAGATAATAACTTAACAAAAACAACCTGAACAACTTGAAATCAAACAAACATAATTCTACAAAGGAGATATACTCTGGGTTCAAATCCTTACCTCTAACTTTCTTTACAATGTCCTTTTCATGTAATACTTCTACTTCTTTGTCCTTTACCCACACATACATATAACCTCCCAAAAGGCCATAAAGCATATTTTAACTAATATTTTTAAGTAAAGAATTTCTTGATATAGAAAGATACAAAATGCTAGTGTTACAAAATTATAACAACATCAAGAGTTAGGAAAGAAAAAATGACAAACTCTTTAAAAGAAAGGGAGAAAAAGTAACTGAGGTTTAGTTATCACTAAGGAATGGAATGTGTATTAGGAGTCACTAATAAAACTCTAGAAGCAATTGTAAGTAATAATATAAACAGTCAAGCTAAAAAGCAAACATATGGAGGATACCATTATTTGTATTTGACCAGAAGAACTATATTAAATTAATAAATTTTAAGTGGCATCCAAAGCAAAATGAACACATTTCTGATGTAAAAACAAAAAAGAAAAGAACAAAGAAAGACTCCATCTTAGAAAGATTATTTTTATTCCAAAGCTGTTTCCATCTACAGAAAAATCTTCTCTAACAACCAACAATAAAAAAAAAAAAAAAAGAAAAATCTTCTGGAAGACAGTTTAAACATCAACATAATACTAGGCAAGACACAGTTATTTATCTTTAATATTTTCTTTACTAAATAAGATAGAAAGTCAAAAGATAGGCCTCTAAACACAAACAGCATAAAAACAACCCCTTTGCTGATACCAGTACTTACAGAGGCATCTGAATGGCCCACGGCCAAAGTGTTCCCCAGAGCACAGAAATGAGCACCACAAGATCGACCAATAAAAGACTACTGTATGTCTCTTAAAACTTTTGTTTACACTAAGAATTTCTCCAGCAAAATATTTGAAAATGGATTGAAAACATAGTAGGCATCAAGAGATCATTAGCTTGATTCCATAAATAGAAAGATCACTGAAGACAGTCTTGGAATGTCTAAGAATCATATGCTAATTTTATCCCTTTCTTTTATTCTTTTTTTCATCTTTCATTTCTTATTATCCACACAATGTATACATTTGGATGTTATATAATTATCCAAAACAAAACATATGCAAAATATCTTTCCTAACTCTTCTATCAAAGTCAGCAAAACTGACATTCTCTCTGGTTTCTAAGCTCTTAACCTCCCCATAAATCTCTGGCTTTTGTCTCTCCTTGGGCCTAAATTAAATCTTGGTAACTTTTACTGTGAAGAAATTACATCAGTTCATCCAGCACAACTGGCGTTTACAGCCTAACTATTTGGTAACCAGTGCTTACCTCTATCCTCTATCCTTCCATTTATCCTTCAATTTCTAGAATCTTGTTTTCCAAGAATTATTTTTCATTTCATCCTTTGGCAAAAGCAGATGAAGAATAATATCAATAAAATTTGTAGCTGTTAAGCACCTAGTACAACTCAAGAACACCTAGCATATTTTCTCATTAACACATAGAATGTTGCTGAAGTTGTGAAGGATGAAGACTGGAAATATTTATATCCTAAGTTTATTTCTTTATCCTTCTTCTTTTATTTGACTCTAATTGAATTGTCATAAAAAGGACATCAATTTACTCAATCTAAGGAGACCCTCATTGTTATACAAAATTACATATAAGAGGATGTGAAGGGAAAGGGAAAAAAAATCAAGGGAGAGAAATGAATTACAGTAGATGGGATAGAGAGAGAAGATGGGAGGGGAGTGGAGGGGAGGGGAATAATAGAGGATAGGAAAGATAGCAGAATACAACAGTCACTAGTATGGCAATATGTAAAAATGTGGATGTGTAACCGATGTGATTCTGCAATCTGTTTACGGGGTAAAAATGGGAGTTCATAACCCACTTGAATCAAATGTATGAAATATAATATGTCAAGAGCTTTGTAATGTTTTGAACAACCAATAAAAAAAATTTACTCAATCTACAGACTTTGAAAAGTGACAGATAATCTGAATCTGAGTACTATCCTCTTAATTCACCATGTTGCCTCTAGATTCCTCAAACGCACAACAATGCTAAGTTTCAACAAATCTACACCTTGAAATTACTGTTAATAGTAGTAACACATCTATTGAGCATCTTCTGTTAAAGGAACTTGGCAATATGTTTTCACACATGATTCCATTGAATCTTCACAGCTACTCTAAAGAAGAAAGAGAGAGTGTGTGTGTGTGTGTGTGTGTATACACATATACATACATACAGATATATGTATATAAATTATCTCTATTTTAGAAATTTAAAAAGTGAGACTCAGAGAGGTTATTAAGCTACTACCTCATAGTAACCTAGCAGGGAAGTAGCCTAACTAGGGCCCAAATTCAGGTTCATATGACTCCAAAACTCATTCTGAGCAATCACTCTCTCATGAGTGTTAATAAGCTCTACTGTTAAAATCCCTGTCTTAAATTCTATTACTTCCATGGAACCTATATTATCTACCACCCACACCCCCAATCCCGCAAAATTTTCTTTTCATCCTATATAAAATTCTACTTTGTTCTTTTCATTATATAAACTCTTCCTAGATGAGTATCATATCATACAGTCTAGTCTAGACTAGACTAACCACTATTTTTGGCCTTTGTTCTCTCCAAATGTAATCGTGTACAAAGAGCTAGTGTTATCTATGTGTATTTTTGTCACTTGACATTAGGAGAAACCAATTTAATCTCCCAAAGAACAAAGAAGAGCAAGTTGCAACATTTGCAATCAACTGACCTTATATTCATATAGATAGAACTCAGTTATATTCTAATAATGTGATTTGGCAGGTCATTTTATATATTCCTGCAAAGTACATCCTCCTATAATTTCCCATTTACAACCTAAATTTCTTGTCTACCAAAACATGTCTAGAATTACTGCTGATATCAAGGAGTAACTATGAGTGGGAAGCAGTGCATAGTTTAGTGTGGCTATTGCTCACATGGCTTGTAAAGGTTTAGTTAAAAATGTAAGGACAAGAACCCATTGTCCAAGATGGTCTTAGAAAAGAAAGGACTAGGGTTGTAGCTCAGTAGTAGAGTGCTCAACCTAGCACATGTGAGGCACTGGGTTCGATCCTCAGCACCACATAGAAATAAATAAATAAAATAAAGGTATTGTGTCCATCTACAACTTTAAAAAAAACTAAAAATAATTTTTAAAAAAATGAAAAGAAAGAGGAGGAGAAAAAAAGAAAAGGATGGCAGTCTGTTTTTCTCACAGTACCAGGTACGTGGAATTGGCTCTGCTATTAGAATGTTTACATCTACCATTTCAACAGGGCAGTGCTGAGCTAGAATACAACCTCTGGTTATCATCTTTGGGAGAAACTTAACAAAACAAAGACAATGAAGATTCTTGAAATCTTAAACTATTTGGTAAAATAATTTGCCCAACAGTTCAAAATAGCTCTTTATTAGCCTTAGTCCATACCATTTAGATCCCTTTGAAAGTGTATTTTCATTTTAACATTTTTAACATAGGGTCACACAGTCCAACATGCATAAAAGTGCAACTACTCTTTCCTATTCCTGACCCCAAACACCTTCTTTTCCAGAGGCAAACAGGTACCACTTTAATTGTATATCCTCCTGGAGAAATTTTATTTCCTTTCTGTGTGTGTGTGTGGACGCATGTGTGTGTTTCTGTCATCTTTCTTGTTTCAGATATATAAACATGTATTTTCACATATGTAAACATGTTATTTTCACATATGTAATACATACAACAACACAAAATTCTGTATCGTCACTCTCTGACTTAACATACCTTAGAAACTGGATCTTTATAAGTGCCTTCAGAGCTTCCTCCTTCTCTTTCACAGGCTGTACAGTATTACACAGAAGAGGACTGATAGCATTTATTTAACTAGCCCCCTACAAATGATTGTTTAGATTGTTTCCAAGCTTATATTCTTCCAACCAATGTTACAAGCATCTCTGAACACGTCTAACACTTCTCACATGCAAATCTGTATGAAGGCTTAATTTCAAAAATTGCAATCAACAAATTACATATTTGAAATTTTGATAGATATTGTGAAACTTTCCTCAAAGAAAGGTTTTCTAATTTGCATTCCTAGAGCAATTTACTAATAGTCTCTACACTATTTCATCATATTGTTAAATCTTTGCCAATTTGATAGACTAATAAAAATTATAGCAGTAAGGTTCTTACTTTTTGTTTTGACTCTTGAAAGAAAGTACAGCATAATAGTTAAGAGAGTGGGTGGGCCCTGGCCAGGCACAGTGGCACACACCTATAATCTCAGTGGCTCTAGAGGCAGAGGGAGGAGTCCAAAACCAGCCTCAGCAATTTAGCGAAGCACTAAGCAACTCAGTGAGATCCTGTCTCTAAATAAAATACAAAATAGGGCTGGGGATGTGGCTCCAGAGTTCAATCCCCAGTACCAAAAAAAAAAAAAAAAAAAAATGTGGGCTCTGGGGCCATCTCTATCTCTGCCATTCACCTGGGGCTATGCATTCCCAGGGAGAGAGATCACTAACATTTCAGTCTCCATTTGCTCAGTCAAATGGGGATAACAATGCTCCAATTTCAAACATTCTTTCTTTCTTTCTTTTTTTTTTTTTTTTTTAAGTGCTGGGGATTGAACCCAGGGCCTTGTGCATGCAAGGGAAGCACTCTACCAACTGAGCCAAATCCCCAGCCCTCAAACATAATGTGCAAATTAAATGAGTTAATACAAATGAAGTGTCTAGAATTATGCCTTACACATAGCAAACATTCAACAAAAGGTAGCTGTAATTTTTTATCTTAAATAAGGCTACTTTTTCTCTATGAGTTACTTGTATTGCCTCTTCGGCTATCTTTCCATATCTTTTGTCCATGTTTTTTTTAATATTTATTTATTTTTTAGTTTTCGGTGGACACAACATCTTTATTTTATTTGTATGTGGTGCTAAGGATGGAACCCAGTGCCTTCCTTGCGCATGTCAGGCGAGCGCGCTACCACTTGAGCCACATCCCAAGCCCTTTTGTCCATGTTTTATTGGCTTAGAATCCAGATTATATAGAACTATTATAAATCATTAAGAAAAACAACAAACCTAATAGACAAAACATGTAAATATTTCACAATAAAAGTAAGAACAATTGATCCATCATAAGTCTTAGGCACTATCACACCAACATAACATCTTAAATGTGTTGAAAAGTTACCTTTTAACAGGTTTTGCTTCCCCTGTTCCCTCTACATTTCTCAGTCTCAGCTCCTATTTTTCTTTTTCTCATAGAAACCTTCCTAGACTACTCTTTCTGAAGTCTTCCCTACCCTAGTCAAAACTTCATAACATTTATCATTTATTCTATTTATCAACTTATTTATTCGTCTGTCCCTCTGCACTTAATTGAATGGTCTTTAAAGGGGCAGATTTGTCAGCTAGGTTCACTGCTATTCCCAGCACCTAGAAGAATTTCAGGCTCAAAGAAAATAAGTAGTATTTATCCAACTGATGATAGTGTTAAAAGTCGAACTGAAATTGAAACCCTCATCCTGTGCAGACATAAATATAAAATGGTACAGCCACTGTGGACAAGTCTGACAGTTCCTCAAAAGTTAACCATAGAGTTAGCACATGACTCCAATTCCATTTGGAGGTATACATACTGTACCACAGAAAACTGAAAACATATCCACACAAAAACTTATAACCAAATATTCAGAGCCACATTATCCAAAATATAAAAATAGAAATAACCCAAATATCCATCAACTGATAAATGGATAAATAAACACAATACTATTCAATGGAAAATTACCCTGTAATTTAGAAAAATGAAGTGCTGATGCATGATACAATAGTGAAGAACCTTAAAAATAGTATGTTAAATAAAAGAAGTCAACATAAAAAGACCACATACTATATGATTCCATTGATATGAATATCAAGAACAGGCACATCTACAGAGATAGAAAGTAAATGAGTGATTCCCTAGGGATAGGGGTTGAGAGGGGGACAGAGAGGAAATGGGAAGTGACTGCAAATGGGTAGGGAGTTTCTTCAGAGGTTGATGAAAATGTTGTAAAATGGATTGTTACAACAGTTGTGGAATTCTATGAATATGCTGAGAACACTGGATTATCCACTCTAAAGGGGTGATTTGTATAGTATGTAAATTATATCTTAATAAAACTGTTATTTTAAAAGTTAAACTGCAAAAAATATAAACTGAATCCTGATGCTTGACACCCAAGCAATAGAAATCTCAGTATTTCTTTATTGGAACTGACACATGGAAATGGGAAGAAAAGAACAGGGGGAGAAAGGGGAAAAGAAAACACCTTTTTTTTAAAAAAAAAAAAAGGTTTTTTTTTAGTTGTAGATGGACACAATATCTGTGTTTTATTTACTTTTGTATGTGGTGCTGAGGATTGAACCCAGTGCCTCACGCACATGAGGCGAGCGCTCAGCCACTGAGCCACAGCCACAGCCCCTAAAAATACCTTTTTTATGTTAACTGCTAAAACCATCCTATTGCCTAAAAAAGATTACCAGTTCAGAGGTGATCTATTTCATTTTTCTTTTAGTCTCCAAAAACAGGCTGATCTAGAATGGAAAAGATTTGCCTTATATTCTTTTGACCAAAGTTTTTCCTACAAACCTTATATCTAGCAAACGTGGAACCAGATCTCATGTACCCTTACTATAAGCATAACACTGCTTCTTGAGATAATACTAAAAAGCAAGTTTTCATTTGTGTGTTAGATACTGATGAGTGCAGGAACAGGCAGGATCGCATTCTAATTTTCCAGTAATCTGAATTATTGGAAATTCATATATATTTTATAGTGTGGCTCAAAGTCTAATTCTGTCACCATCATTCATCTTCATCATCACTTTCCTTTAAGCTATCATTTTATAAAATAATTTAATACTTTTACAGACATCCTGTAATCAAAGTAAGAGTTTTTAGAGCATTAATCTGAGTTTAGGAAGGGTTGATTTGTGTCTTGTGCCCTCAACCCAAAATATTTTAAAGTGCTCTCTACAAGTTGCCTCTGAGAGAAATCATGTTACAAAAAGTTCCTAGAAAGTAATTACAATGCAAATAGGAAAGGTACAGATAAACCTCAGTTCGAATCCAACTATGTAATCTTAGGCAACTTAGTTAACTTCGCTAATTCTTAAATTTTCTAACCTATAAAATTAGGATAGTACAAATTTATCATGGTCTTACAATGATTCAACAAGATAATGTAATGATTTTATTACTAGTAGTACATCCCTGGCATACTGCAGTAATTCAGTACAAATTTCTTCTTTTTGTTCTTTTCCTAATCATACTTACCACCCAAGCAAGGAGAAACCTCAAAAGAAATTTTCCATAAACCAAGTCGCATAGTAGAACATCAAAGAATTAATAATGTACAATGGTTAAGATTACACAGATCCTAGAAATAAGTATATAATAGTATGTATATTTTTCAAATCTCACCAAATGTCCTCACAAAACTGATAGAACAATCAGGAAAGAATAAACCCACAGATGACATTTTCTACAAAAGAAGGTGACAAAGAATTTCCCCAACCCTAGTATATAGACAAGTGTATTCCAAACTATACAGTAGAACCAAAACCCACTATCCACAGCCACATACAGTGGTAATAACGAAGTACAAAAAGGACCTTACAGTCCTGGAACCCAGAACTCACAACAAGAATCACAGCCAACTGGGAGAGGTGGCTTTTGCTATAATCTCAGTAGTTTGGGAACCTGAGGCAGGAAGATCACAAGTCCAAAGTGGCCTCAGCAGCTTAGCGAGACCCTGTCTCAAAATAAAAAAGGGCTAGGGATGTGGCTCAGTGGTTAAGCAACCCTGGGTTCAATCCCTGGTACACACACACATACATACATACACACATGCACAGACAAAAAAAAAAAAATCACAACAAAAGGAAAAGGGACCAACATCTCAAGGGATTCTAGGCAAGTGAGTTTGAGACTAGACAAAGTCTGGAAGAAAACCATTTACCTCCCAATTATGGGAGAAAACAACTTTAAATATTGAAAACTAAGTGACAGAACTGTCTATCACTATGACCTCAGAACACAGTGGTGTGGAAATTCTCAGTGAGACATAATCTAAGGCCCTCTCCAAAAAACTGCAAAGAAAGATTTAACTGTATTCAATAGTCTATTGTTATTTTGAAACCCTTTGAGATATAATATGGGATAAAGCAAAAAAACATGTTGATTTGGTTAGAAATCAAAATTTTAGCATATGGGATGAAAGCATAAAATCTAAGAAGTTAGGTAAAACTCTACAGTCTTACATTTGAATTATAATTAATACTCACTTTTCCCTCTATTTTCCAAAAGGCAAAAATCTTAGTAGCAGTAATCTTAAGACCCATACTATAAGCTTTATATCATTTCTCAAGAAAAAAAAAAAGAACCATAGATCTTCAAAGAAATAGTAGGCTTCAGATCTGGTACAGGAAATGCACAAGGTGAACCAGGCATATTTTGTTGTGCCAGAAATAAGAAGCTATAAAAGCTAATAATCAAGTCTTGTCAAAAGGACACAGGAGCCAGCTTGAAGGGGTTCCCACTGGACAAATATAGGATAATTTCAGCATCAAAAAGTATAATCCTGACATCTGACTAAAACACCCTGTACATACAAAAAGCCAAGAATTCATAATAATTACTAAAAAAGAGAAAAGAAAACAAATCAAAATTATATACCACTGGAAGATACTAAGGCACTTCCTCATTAGTCTGGAAATTGGCAATTACTGGGAAAGAATTAAGCATTTTAAACTGTCATTCCAGTACAAACTGTGTTTCAGGATAACCAAATAGCCCTAGCAGATGAAATAAAACTCTTTCAAAAAGTTCTGTCTAATAAATGCACAAAGAATGTACTTGAAAATTACCATTTTCAAACTCCAAGAAATTCAGTAACTCAAGAACTGGTCATCCATGGATAAAACCCTTAGATGAGGAGGAGAAACTTTACAATAATGTGATCAGGCTGAAACTATCCAAATCCAGTTATCAATCTCAGCATTACAAAAAGACAACCAAACATTATGGATGATTTGATATGATACAAATATAATCATGCCTTTAGAACCTTCAGTCAAGAATAAATTCATGGAATAGGACATAAATAAAATAATACCATCAGAAAATAGCAAAATCTAGAATATGGGGCACTCTATAATTCTAATTTCTTCAAAAGTCAATGGTGTGTGGAAAAGGAGGTATGGAGCAAGGTGGGAGGTGAACTGTTGTTTTTCAAGATGCTTAGGAGTCTTAACAACCAAAGATAATGAGTAGATATGCTTGTTCTGATTCAAACAATTCAAGTGTAAAAATCTATATTTAGGTGATCAGGGAATCTGAATAGATGCTATTATATGATATTTTTAAAGTCTTGCTAATTGAAGAGCTCCCGTTAATTTGGTGAAATGTGGTGGTGAAACTGGTTTATTAAAGAAAGAAAAAAATTAAATGCAAACTTAAGTATCATGAAATGACAATAGTGTCAAGAATTAATTTTTAAATATTTTAGCAGAAAAAAAGTATAAAGAGGTAAAAAGCAAGTATAGTGTGTGTGTGTGTGTGTGTGTGTGTCTGTGTGTGTGTGTTTTTGGTAGGGTGGGGTGGTTACCAGGGATTGAACACAGAGTCCTCAACCACTGAGCCATACCCCCAGCCCTTTTTTATTTTTTCTTTTGAGACAGGGTCTCACTAAGTTGCTGCCTCGATAAATTGCTGAGACTGGCTTTGAACTTGAGATCATCCTGCCTCAGCCTCCCAAGCCTGGAATTACAGGCAAGAGCCACCACGCCTAGGGCAATTCCATCAACTCAGGAGGCTGATAGGAGGATTGAAAATTTGAGGCCAGCCTAGCAACATAATGACTCTATCTCAAAATAAAAAATAAGAGGACAGGGATGTAGCTCAGTGGTAAAACTCCTCTGTGTTCAATCCCCAGTACCACCACCTAAATATATACAGAGAGTAAGAGATAGTAGTTAAAGTTGCTTATAAAGGAGGTCACTGTAACTGTTTGAATTCACTTTATGTTTGGAAATTAATTTTTATAATAAAAAGTAAACCATACCAACCAATGAACAAAAAAAAAAAAAAAACAAAGACTATGATCTCCAAAATCAGACTCCTAGGATTTGAAACTTACACCATTACCACTTATGACCTATGTGACTTTGAACAAGTTAATTAACTTCTTTAAGCAGGATACACTTTCTATAAAATGGGAAAACAATACCTCCATTTACTAAATTTGAATGAGAAGACACATTATAAAGCAGACAGAATGTGTGGGAGCACAGTAAATGTCATTACTGTTAATATTATTAGTAGTAGTAGAGGATAGGAAGGGCAGCAGATTACAACAGACACTAATATGGCAGTATGTAAAAAAGTGGATGTGGAATCAATGTGAATCTGCAATATGTATACGGGGTAAAAATGGGAGTTCATAATCTGTTGAATCAAATGTATGAAATATTATATGTCAAGAGCTTTGTAATGTTTTGAACAACTAATAATAAAAAAAAGAATCAAAAAAATATTATTATTATTACTGTAAAGGAGGTAGTTGCAAAGACTTCCGTATAGTTCTTTATATAAAAGGTAATTTTTTTATCAAAACCCTTATTTGAGATCCTCCTGCACAAATAAAAAAGACAAATAAGTATTTTTCCTATCATTCAGATTTTTTAAAATTAATAAGCACAAACATGACTATCACCAATTTTTAAACACGTGTTTAAAATTTTGTGGTATTCTTCAATTAAATTTAAATAAAATGAATGTCACTTATCTATATTTTAGCTAGAATTCTTAGTTGATTTTAAATTTAAATTTTCTTTAAAATGATACATAAAAGAAATTAATCTTTTTTCAACTAAAAACTACAAATATTGTCCTAGTTTCCAAACAAAATCAATTGAATACTCATTCCAGGTTTTACATAACACAAAATATCCTTTTGTAAATAAAGAATTACACTGAAGTCTACAGAGCTGAGGCAACTGATAAATTTTTCCTTTCACTTTTAATCAGGCTTCCTGTTGTAAGAGCTCAGCAGACAGTGACGCGAGACACTGCCTCCCAACTTCGGTTCACCTTTGCAGTTCCACAAGGGACACCATGTCAAGATTGTTCAGCTTTTTTGATGAGTGCTGCGTGGGTAACTAATGTGTAAATGCAGATACGTATAGAAAGCAGTTTTGACAGTGATGTATTGCAACTGGTTCCAGATGTCGGTAAGGGATGCTTGGCCAGGCATCTGGGGCTCCACTGCCACAGAGCAGCACCAGGACCAAACAAGTCTTCAAAAGACTATGGCACTTTAACTTAGAGATAGAGTTCTCTCAAAACAATTGCTTGGCTTCTCTTCTCTCAAGAAAGCACTAAAATATTTGTGCTTTATCTGTGTTGTTGTTGTTTTTGTTGTTGTTGTTTTGTTTTTTTTAACTTAGGAAAGGGGTATGGAACTGTTGTTTTCCAAAGGAAAACTTCAAAGCAAAATGCTGGGATATTAAAAATTCAGTACATATTCATCTCCTATAATGAGATTTTTTTAACTAAACTGCACTAAAACTTGAACATATACAAAAGTTTAAGCAGTCCCTGACTAGTGCAAATGTTGGGATTATTCATCTAACAGAATTCCTAAAAAATAATATTATCCATGACATATATATCATAATAATTTTAAGTCAAATCATCAAACTTATTTTTTCCCTTTTGCTATATATAAACTAGACAGATGTTTATTAAAAAGTATACTGCCAGTTTCACCAACTTTAGGAACTATTGATAAATTTTGTAATGATGTTATTTCCAGAATAAAAACCTGAAGAAGAAGGACGAACATGTAAGTAAATAAAACTTCTGGTCCACTTGCTAATGAAATACAAAATATCTATATAAAAATTCCAAAATAAAAATATATTTATTACAATCATGCAATGAATAGCCTTTACCTTTAAAAACTGATAAAGTTGCACTTTCCACATGAAAAATGTTGTAGCACGGCTCCAACATAAGCATTTCGCCTAATGGGAATTTTTTCAAACAACCTGTCTGTCTCCCTCTTCTTTCAATACCAAACTCCCAGCTCCAATCAAAAAAACTCTCAGGAGATCACCTACAGCTACACTCTCACCATGTGGTTTTGATATAAGACATTTTCTCATTGATCAAGGGAACTGCAGAAAGCATGCATTCTGTTTATCCTCAAACAAAAAAGGTGACTTACGTTACTGATTTTCAGTATCAAATCAAAGGCTTGCAAATACTTTTAATAGAAATAAAGGTAAACAAATCTGTCAGAATGATGTTTAGAACTCTGTGTTCCTTTTGATTTCCTAATAAATAGAAATTCCAAATATATTACACAACTCTTAATCTGTGAGAGAACCTTGTACTCAATAAGTTCCTATTATGAATAAATTGTGTAACTATGGCCTGAAGTTACTGTTTGGTCTTGTTTGACTTGATACACTAATTGAGGATCAAGAGTAGTTTTAAAAACTGACCAATCTTATTTTTCCAGTGGATCATCAAATTTATTTCTAACCTTGTACTTAAAGGCTCAACCAGTAAAATTTTATGACTGGTTTGGAATACATCAAAGATTGGTACCAAGCAGCAGAAGAGCTGTGAAGTAGTCACTGTCATCTCTTCTTCTGCAGGGCTTTCTGAATGACAAATCTTCATTGTTTAGTTCTATCCTAAATGATTGTTTTGGTTCCTTACAAATTATGTTTAGCAAATGAAAATATAGCTTATATAGCATTCCTACATAAAACATGAATTGATATATGGTAATTCTATGCAGGCAATACAATTTCATATATGTCTCAGATCTAGCAGGTCAAAACAAAATCAGTGCCAGTGAAATTATGATGGGAGTCTATGTAACTGATGACTTCTATGTATATCTTATCTGTTTACTAATAACTCCAAAAGAAATCCTAAACAGTAAACTAGTACTTCTAAAAAAAACAAAAACCAAACTATTATATTCAGCCAAAGTCCAAACTTCGAAACTACTGTCATCTGTCTAGCGCAAAGTAGACTAATTTGAATTTAGAATAAGGATATAGGAAACTAGATATTTAGTTTCTGGGGTTTGTTGTTGTTGTTGTTGTTGCTATTGTTTGTGTAATGGTTTTGGTACTGGGGATTGAGCCCAAGGAAACTCTACCACTGAACTACATTGCCAGCCCTTTTAAAAATTTATCTTAATACAGGGTCTCACTAAGTTATACATCCTGGCCTCCATTTTCAATCCTACCGTCTCAGCCTTTAAAGTACCTGGGATTACACATATATACTATCATCCCCTGCTTAGTTTCTGATTCTTGAAAAACAAGTCCTTAATTCTAGAACAGGACTCTGTGTCAAACATCCTTACTATTCATGGCAATATAAATTAGTAAAATTTTAGAAAGCAACATGGCAAGATTAAATAAAGCTGGTTACACACATACTCTATGACCCAGAAATTCTATTTCTAGTTACACATCTTGGAGAAATTTTTGCATGCAGACAAGAATATATGTATGTATTCATAACAGGAAAATTTCTGAATTTAAACACCCTCAATGCTGAAATTTACCCAATGAAATACTACAGAGAAATTAAAACAAATGAAATTATGGGCTGGGGTTGTAGATCAGTGGTTGAGCACACACCTAGCACAGGCGAGGGCCCTGGGTTCGATCTTCAGCACCACATAAAAATAAATAAATAAAATAAAGGTATTATATCCAACTACAACTAAAATAAATATTGAAAAAAATATGAAATGGATTGCATTCTGCCATCAAGTATAACAAATTAGAATAAACAATTTAATAAAAAATGAAATCAATGCACCGGTAACAAATTGAATACGCCTAGAAAAAACTGGTGAGTGAAAAGATCAGATTGCAAAAACATTATAAAAACAATGTGTACATGCTTGTTTCCACTTGCTTTTTTTTTTTTTTTTTTTTTTTTTTTTTTGTAAAAGGGATTGAACTCAGGGTGCTCCACCACTGAGCCACAAGCCCAGCCCTTTTTTTTTTTTTAATTTTGAAACAGGGTCTTGGTAAGTTGCTTATGGCCTCAATAAGTTGCTGAGGCTAGCCTGGAACTTGCAATCCTCCTGACTCAGTCTCTCAAGTTGCTAGTATAACTGGCATGTGCCACCATGCCCAAATATACGTGTTTTTAAGTTCATACTAAAAAGACTAAGTATACTTTATCTGTAAACACCCATATATGGAGTAAAAGTTTTATAAAAAATTCAGATGAGCAGAATATGCCCAACTATGAAATTAGCACTGATTTTGTATAGGGATGAAAGTTGAGAGTTCAGAGGGTTGGGGGGAATATACAGCCATATATAACTGAGTGTTTTTTAAAATAAACATCTAAAGTAAATACAGCAAAATATGAAAACTTGTTAAATTTAACACAAAGCAATATGGATGGTCATGTGTTTGAAATATTTTATAACCAAAGATTAGATTGCAAAAATTCCATAAACCCTATGACAGTTTACAGTATATAAATGAATGTATTTGAATGAGGTACAGTATATAAATGAATGTATTTGAATGAGGTAAATGCATTCATTTATATACTGTATAATTTTATTAGGTTAAAAATTACACCCATAATTGAAGGACAGAATAATATATTCTTCCCCCTAAGGTCTTCACACAGTAAGTTGAACTGACTACTTAGTGCTGATATTACTATTATTATGTTTCTGTAGCATTCATGAAATTTATTTTCAAAGAAAAAATATATCTCTAATCACCAGTGACCCTACATTAATTGCTGAATATTACAGAAAAGCTTGAGTCACCAAGCACTTTAAATAAACTATTTGCACTTCAAGTAAGGAAGCTATTTTCTCCCAAATAATCTTATGTACAAAAGAACTGAGCCATGAAAAACTTTAAAGTGGGTAAAATTAATTTCCAGAAAGAATTTGGCAATACTGTATTAAATAAAAGAATTAGGCTAAAATTTCTATGCACAATATTCAGTTCTAGCAGTTTACTTCTAGAATTAAATATTCTGTCCTAACTTCTGGAAATAGTTAAATATTAATGTTATTGCTTTTCTCATTCAAAGATATTATGCTAGAATTTAACTGGTTGAAAACTGCCACCCACAGTTAACATTTAGAAAGTGTCTCCCAATACAAAATTAAGAAAATGTCTAGGATATGCTAAGAAAGTCCCCCAATTAAATTCCTAAACTAAGGGAAGCTACTACATTAAGCTTAGTGATATTACAAACCATAGATAATAAATGCCAAATTGAAAATTAAAAAGAAAAATAGACACTGGCTAGCAGTACAGACTAACAGAAGTACATGGCAATGCTTACTGGTAAACTAACACTTCTTCCTAAATAACTAGTTTTCAAAGTGTAATCCAGGGGCCCCTCGGAGGTATCTCCGGTGTCTGAAAGGTCAAAACAGTTTTCACAGAATTATTAAGATGTGGTGTTGCCCTTTTTACTCTCATTCACTCATGAATACAAAACAAAGTTTACAGGAGGCTACATTAAGTATGGTATCACAGAAGAACGAATGCAGAAGCAGATAGGAGAATCCAGCTACTGAAGCCAGACATTAAAGAGAT
>NW_026692912.1:18735000-18785000 GCF_021218885.2 Marmota monax | reverse complement strand
AAGCCCTATTTAGTTAATTTAAAAGTGTAGTAGAGTGCTGAACAGCACTATCTTGAGACATAGCTTAATCCTAGCATCCAACATGCTGTTTAATACCACAGCCAACAATCTGGGTGAAGCAAAGCTAGCCAGCTGTTCAGAACAACCAAAGACTTTCAAAGTCTAGTAAATCCCAAATTCTGAGGAAACCACCCTGAGACTAAACAATAGACTCAGGCTATAGATCTATTGTGGTCAATTGTTTTCTCAGCTACTTCCCAGAGCTTGTTCCAATCCCATAATAAAAACTTCAATTTAGTGCAGTGCAAACATTTATTATGCACCTATGTATAAATGTAGGCACTAGGGGATACAGATGGGTGAGAATGAGATGGTAAATGGGCATAGATTTCTTTGAAGTTTTATTCAAATTCAGGTTCCAGAAAGCTAAACAAATTCCAGATTTCTCCTCTAGGAGTATGAAACACAACTTAGAAACAAAATACAAAAAACAGCTAATTAGGGGATGAGGGAATAGCTCAGTTGGTAAAGTGCATGCTTTGCATGCACAAGGCCCTGGGTTCGATTCCCAGACCAAAAAACAGATAATTAAATGTGGCAGAAGAAAAGCATTCACCAACAAACAAACTTAGGGGTTTTCAATTTGGTAGTATTTTCTCATTTCATATACTAATTCTTCATATTAAAACCTTCTACCTGAAACCAACCAAAAGTAGACATTTCAAGGACCCAATGGTTTTAGGGTTTTTTATTTGTTTGTTTCTTTGTTTTGGTTGCACTACTGGAGATTAAACCCAGGGACACTCTACCACTGAGCTACATCCCCAATCCTTTTCACTTTTTTAGAGACAGGAGCTGGCCAAGTTGTCCAGGCTGTTGTCAAACTTTCAATCTTCCTGCCTCAGCTTCCCAAGTAGCTGAGATTATAGGCATGTATCTGTAAATCCTTTTCTTACAAGCAGGGAAGATATCAGTATTTTCATGTTTCCCATTTCCACGTAGTTCAATTACTCTATTGTAGCTAAAGTCAAAAATTAAAAAGTAGTCAGGCATGGTGGCACACACCGTAGTCCCAGCAACTCAGGAGGCTAAGATAGGAGGATTACAAGTTCAAGGCCAGCCTCATGAATTTAGTAAATCAAAGCTGAACAAACACTTCAAACTTAAAATGATTCCATTAAATTATATTCTGAGTTCTTAAAATAGATAGATCTCAAAATTTTTAAAGAGTTGGGATGTAGCTCAGGGTTACCCCTGAGCCCTTGGGATCTATCCCCAGGACTGCAAAAATATAAATGATAATAATAATAAAGATCAAATGTCCCCTTGTAAAAAAAAAAAAAATCAGAAAAAAAATTAGTTTTAGGTTTGAAATCATACACTGGAAAATATAAAATTAAAAACCACTCTCGGGCTGCGGTTGTGGCTCAGCGGTAAAGCGCTCACCTAGCATGTGTGTGAGGCCTTGGGTTCGATCCTCAGCACCACATAAAAATAAATAAATAAAGATATCATGTCCAACTACAGCTAAAAAATAATATTTTTTAAAAAACCATTCTTATAAAATTCTCTAAACAAATTAGTAGTATATGCCATAAACCCAAACAATGAAATCCTTCTTTGTAAAGAGTAAATCATGGGCTGGGGCTGTAGTCAGTGGCAGAGCACTTGCACTAGCATGTGTGAGACACTGAGCTCAATCCTCAGCACCACATAAAAAATATAAATAAAATAAAGGCATGTGTCCATCTACAACTATTTAAAAATAAGTAAATCACAAGTCTAAGCTCACCTGAAAGATACCATGTGACTATGCATGTAAGGTTCATTTTCAGACTTTACACTTAACTACAGAAATGTCTTTATATTTATGAGCAGGAACTCTCTGGTAATATTTATTATCTACAGCTGGTACACACTATACTCATAAGAACTTATCTCCAAAGAATTCTGCTATAATTTTTTTAATCTAACAATCTTTGCATCTTCTCTGAGAGTTAAGTGGGTAGTAAAGCAGATGGTATTTTTTTTAATTTTGTAGAACAAGAAAAATAAGACATTAAGATTTTACTGAGTTGGAATCAAAGCTGAACAAACACTCCCAAACTTAAAATGATTCCATTAAATTATATTCTGAGTTCTTAAAATAGATAGATCTAGTATGTCAGCCTTTCTACATAATTCTGGAAGGTACCATTCACAAAGTGTGCTATAAATGATACAAAATAGAGTTGTACAACACAACAAACCTGAATATAAGTGAGACTCAATAAAATTACTGTGTGTTTTCCTTCCAGAAAAAGGGAGATTATCTGTGACACAAACCCTAGTCTATTCAAAGTACAAGGTTACACCATCATATAAATCACAGTTATCCTCCAGTCCACCTCCAAGATATCTAGGAGAATAAAGCTCTGAATACTGTGGGAGTATGGGACACAAACACTCCTGATAAAGATTCATTGCAGGCTGATTTTTATCTAGTAAATAAGTATGGCAAGTAAACAATGTGTATGATTCAATGTGTATTGTCTCCAAACTCCATGTCTAATCTACTAAACTAGAGGCTGGGAATTTAGCTCAGTGGTGAAGAACTTGCTTAGCACAGGTAAGGCCTTGGGTTCAATTCCCAGCAAAACCGGAAAAAAACACATCAAGTAGGCTGGGGTTGTAGCTCGATGGTAGAGTGCATACTATGTATGCATGAGGCCCTGGGTTCAATCCCTAGAAGGAAAGGAAACTAAAGGAAAGGAAAAGGGAAGGGGAAGGAAAGGAAAGAAAGGGAAAGGAGTCAATCTCAAAAATATGACCAAATTACCTATGTATGTAGCTTTTATAGGCAGGCACTAATAATACCAGCCAACACAGACAATCCTTAACTCTACTTTCACAACTGATTTTGGAAAGAATAAGGAGCAAATAAAAAATGTTGATCAAAAAAATTTCTTTCCTTTTAACAGAGTGAAGATCAACTACACAGGCCCGGCTATATTAGCCTAATAAAAACACATAAGAGCTAGAGTTTTCCCCAAAAGTCTCAGAAAAGCCCTATCATCTGATATTTTTAAAGATGAGGCATTACAAAAAAGAGAATAAGAAAGCTGGTAAAGAATGAAAAGAAGATAAAGCACAAAGACCAAAACTGAAACTGCCAAGCAAATTTTGCTATCTATATAGTCATATCATATATACATGTGTATATATATGTGTGTGTGTGTGTGTCTATATATGTATATATATATATATTTATATATAAATATATCCATATAAACATATATACATATATATATAAAGAGACTATATTTATGTAATCTAACTATATATTTCTTCTGTTGTAAGTAACTATTCACAGAACTAAAAATAAGCAAAAAAAATAGATAGTAGCCAGGCAAGGTGATGTACACCTGTAATCCCAGTGGCTCAAGAGGCTGAGACAGAAGGACTACAAGTTCAAAACTAGCCTCAGCAAAAGTGAGGCACTAAGGAACCAGTCAGACCGTCTCTGAATACAAAATAGGGTTAGGGATGTGGCTCAATGATTGAGTATCCCTGAGTTCAATCCCCACTACCCCAAAACAAAAAAACAAAAACAAGAAGCTAGAGAGTAAAAAGGGGAAAGATGGAAGATTGCATAAATAAACCAAATTCCTCACCATAGAAAAGCTATATACAGTTAAAAATGACAACTACTTGAACTACATACATGTGAGAGAAAATAAAAACTTGAGGACAGTGAAAACCCTGTACCCAATCAAAAATAACATAATGAAAAGAAAACTAACTGGATTAAGAGTTGGAAGACTTGAGCACTAATCTTTACCTCAGTTCTGCAACTTACTTAGCAAGTGACCTTTGGTAAATCCCTTACTTAGCCTTTTTAATCCTCAGTTTCCTAATTTGAAACAAGAACAACACATGCCCCATCTACATCAAAAGCTGTTATGAGGATTAAATAGATTACACAAACGTACCATGCAAATATTGAAGAATAACTTCAGATAATTGAAAATCAGCTATTACTTCTGTATCTTCAGGGTGGAGAG
The DNA here is from genome assembly GCF_021218885.2 of Marmota monax. Taxonomy (NCBI): domain Eukaryota; kingdom Metazoa; phylum Chordata; class Mammalia; order Rodentia; family Sciuridae; genus Marmota; species Marmota monax. The sequence continues at coordinate 18,780,957 of NW_026692912.1, read as the reverse complement.
AGCAGACTGCACATGTGCTTCATTTCCTCTCCTTCCTTTCAAATTCCCAATGATATGTCAGTAAAGGATATAAATCCATTGAGAGGAGGAGGGGTGACAGAAGACCAGATCTTTATAAGTTTCTGGAAGGCAGACAGCAAATGAGACACTACACTGATAAACAGCACAGTGGAGGAGGCCCAAACTCACAAACAGGTAAGAGTAGCAGAAGAGGTAGGAGCCAGTTTTCCCAGTAAATACTGGGAGAGGCTACAATCTTCGACAAAGGCAGCAATGGGAAATGGGACAGTACATTAAAAGAAGGTCTGAGTAACACCTGGCCATTTGGCCCCTCCCTATATTTTCCACACACATATCTAATTACTGCAGAGACCATCATTTGCCCAAAATAAGCCAGACAACCATTTTCCAAAAAAAAACAAACTGTAAAATCAAAAGCATAATAGGTAAAGGAGTGGGTACCAATTTCCTCATGCTTAATAATAACAATAAAAAATACAATCTGATGTTGATGGAATCAAAACTAGAGAACATATTATGTATAAAAGTAATTTATGGGCTGGGGCTGTAGCTCAGTGGCAGAGTGCTTGCCTAGCACCACATTAAAAAAAATAATAAACAAATGAAATAAAGGCATGCTGTCCATCTATAACTAAAAAAAAATTTTAAGTAACTTATAACAACCTAAAAAGTTTCTTCTTAGCAAAAGAAACAATCTGTGAGGTGAATAGAGAGTCTACATCTTGGGAGCAAATCTTTACTCCTCCCACATCAGATAGAGCACTAATCTCTAGGGTATATAAAGAACTCAAAAAGCTACAACCCAATCAATAAATCAGCCAAGGACCTGAACAGACACTGCTCAGAAGAGGATATACAATCAATTAATAAATATATGAAAAAATGTTCATTATCACTAGCAATCAGAGAAATGAAAATCAAAACTACTCTAAGATATCATCTCACTCCAGTCAGAATGGCAACTATTATGAATACAAACAACAATAAGTGTTTCCCAGGATGTGGGAGAAAAGGTACATTCATACACTGCTGGTGGGGCTGCAAATTGGTGCAGCCAATATGGAAAGCAGTATGGAGATTTCTTGGAAAATTGGGAATGGAACCACCATTTGACTCAGTGTCCCTCTCCTCAGTCTATACCCAAAGGACTTAAAAACAGTATACTACAGGGACACAGCCATATCAATGTTTATAGCAGCACAATTCATAATAGCTAAACTGTAGAACCAACCTAGATGCCCTTCAATAGATGAATGGATAAAAAAAAATGTGGCATATATACACAATGGAATATTACTCAGCAATAAAAGAGAATAAAATCATGACATTTGCAGGTAAATTGATGCAGTTAGAGAAGATAATGCCAAGTGAAGTTAGCCAATCCCAAAAAAAACAAATGCTGAATGTTTGCTCTGATAAAAGGAGGCTGATTCATAATGGGGTAGGGAGGAGAGCATGGAAGGAATAGACAAACTCCATATAGGGAAGACAGCTGGGAGCGGAAGAGAGGGGGCATGGGGTTAGAAATGATGGTGGAATGTGGTAAATATTATCCAAAGAACATGTATGAAGACACGAATTGGTGTGAATATACTTTGTATACAACCAGAGATATGAAAAATTGTGCTCTATATGTGTAATAAGAATTATGATGCATTCTGCTATCATATATAAATAAAAAAAGGTAATTAAAAAAAGAAAAGAGAGAGAAGTTCTCAGTGCAAAACAACAACAGCAACAGAAACACACAAAAGCAAAACAAAAAACCAAACTACCCTTCTGCAAGGCAATTAGGTACACAATGAAAAATGTCATCCAAGTATCTTAGCATCCAGAGGGATTTCTTCTTAGCTTGCTCGAGTGGGAGCTCTATGAAAAGGAAAATTCATATCTATATCTCTTAGAGTGAGTCCACAGCCTATCTAGGTGTTAGGAATTATAGACGGTGAGTGAGCCATGAGACACACCATGGAGGTCTGCTTACTCTATTGAAACTTCTCAATTGTAGCTTAACAATTCGCTAATAGAGACCCCTCATACTTACTTCTCTGAACTTGCCTGTCTGTCCTCACCTCTAGACTTCAAGCTCCACAAGTTCATGTCTATTTTGCTTACGGTTCTGCCCCTGGTACTGTCTTTGTGTAATGTGTAACATATAGGAGTTTACAACTAGGCTAAAAATAAATTAGGACATACTGAAAATAATAATAATAATGATAATAAAGTAAGTTATAACAGAATTAAAAATAAACAATAAAACTACAGAGATAGTTAAGATGAGAAAGGATGGGAGATTGAATAAATAAACCAAATATCTCATCAAGAAACTATACACCCAGCTAAAAATTATAATTATTGAAATTTATGATGATTAACAAGCAGAAAAACCAAAAACAGAAAGAAAAATGTAGTTGGCCTCCTCTGAAGAGACTAGGAAGGGGAGGGACAGCAAGAATCTAGAAAATTGTTTCCAACTATGAAAGAGGAATACTTGGATAATTTAAAATGATCTATTAACTAGTTGAAAAAGATTCTTTTCAAAAAGAATTTATCTAGAAATTTAGCCTGTAGAACATAAAATCTGAAGACCTAGTCTGGTATCTTTCATCTTTTCAAAAAAATAGAGATAATTCTTCAGATTGTGAGGAAAAATTATCTTCCTATGCACCTTAGTTAGGAAAAAGGAATAAAACTAAAAAATAAGAAAGACTTCACCTTTTGGCATTGCTAAAAGATATGTTAGAAATGAGAGACTACCATTCCCTAATCCTCCACCTAAAGAATAGCAACTGGGAATAGTGTTTTCAACCTCAAATTCCTATTCTGGAAGCTGTTAATCAGCTTGAATGGCGGGTGGCTTAATTATATAAGGACCACATTAAGGTCTCTGAGGAAGCAGAGCGATCTGATGGGTTTTAATTTGAAATACTCTTTATAAAATTAAAAGCAAATGCCAAACTGACTGTAATCTGGGCCTCTGTGAAGATGTGAAAGGCCAATACAGCTATCAGAATACAGTGTGATCAGTTAGACTTCTAGCCCAAATTGATCTGGGACTGGTCAATAATCATGCATGTTACTCACTAGGCAGTCAAAAGAAAGCAGTGTGCATTCCTATTCCAGCTAGTAGGTCTTTCTCTAGGCTGTTTTCGGGTAATTAGAACTGATCATCTCCTATCTGTGAAAGGGTAATATCTTCAGGCTTTTCAGACATTCTGAAATAACTCCTATAGTACTAAAATCCTTGGATTCTAATGTATGTAGGTCATAGCACTAATCTCAAAAAGAATGGTATAGTTTAGAAAAATCTGGATCCATTCTCTTTCATTCTAGAATTTAAATAGCACTTTAGCATTCAAAAACAAAAAGGGGGGTGCAACTACTTCAATTCTATACAAAGTTAAAGTTAACAAGGCTAATGAATCTTTTTAAAGCATACACAAGTAAAATAACTGGGAGAACAGCAAGGTCAAACATGAAAGTGTCCATCTTTGGGGGAAGAAAGCAATCTACTAACTTGGATCCAGGACACTTTCATAGATTTCTACAATCCAAGACCATTACTGACAGGTACATTTGCCTTGGTTGTTGACCTCTTCAGCAGCACTGTACAAGAAAACCATACTGCAAGCCATATATGTGATTCTACCAAAATTTAAAAAACAAAAAGAAACAGATAAAATTTATTTTAATACTATATCTTAATTCAATATACACAAACATCATCATTTCAACATAGTCAATAGTTTTGAAAAGGTTATTAATGAAATAATTTATATTGTTTTTTCAGTCTTCAAAAACGTTTTACAACTATAATGTGTTTTAAGTATATATTTTACACTTAAAGGACACTTCAATTCAAACAAGCCACATTTTAAGTGCTCAATAGCCAACATATGGCTGATAAGAACTCTCACTTGAGAAGTTCTCCTTTCAATTGACAGGCCTGGCTTAAGGAGAATCAACTGCGATTTTCCAATACCATACAGGATTAAGCGAGTCTTCTTAGTTGTGGCATATTAAGTCTTAACCTCTACTAAAGAGCCACCTGGATTGCTGGGAGGACACTTCTTTGCCTCCACTCCTTGCTGAAACTCCATTATAAAGACACCAAAGAGGGGAGCGGGACACATAAATCTGCAAGAACAAAGAGTATAAGAACTGACAAGACAGGCTTACACCCTCCCCAACCTTCTTCTCCCTTACTTTCCAGCTAAGAATTTGGTGGATAATTCTCAGGGAACTAATCTGGCTAACACACAAAGACCTAACAACAGGACATCACCACACCAAACCACTGAGTCACAGTGGTTTGAGTGAGCACCACCAAAACCAAGAAAATTCGCTAAAAGGAACTGAATTTTTACTCAGGTTTGAAGTGCCTCAGACTTAAATAGTCCTCTATTCTTATATTTACTGAGGCCACTATGAGCCAGGCACTGTTCTAAGCATTGGAGATACAGCAGTGAACAAAAAGTGGCTCCCCTCAAGGAGTTTACATTCTAAAGGCAAATTGACACTAAACAAATTAAAAAAAAAAAATAGAATTAAAAATAAAGCTGGAGAGCTGGGGTGTGGCTCAGCCCCTAGCATGCCTGAGGCATTGGGTTCAATCCTCAGCACCACATAAAAATAAAATAAAGATATTGTGTCCACCTATAATTAAAAATAGACATTAAAAAATTAATAAAGCTGGAAAGGGGGCTCAACTTTAATGATAAGAGAAAGGAAGAATGTTGTTTTATTTATGAAAGTTGTTTCATTTAGTCTCCCTGATGATGACAGATATCAAGCAGAGGCTCAAGAGATCCGGGCAATAGAGATTTCCCAAGGCAGAGAGAACAGCAAGTACAAAGCACCTGAAAGGACAGTATACTTGGCCTCCTACCTAGAGGAACACAAAAAAGCCTATTAGGCTGGAGTGAAATGAGTGGCACAGAGTGATGGAAGGATAAAATCACAGAGGTTGAAGTGGAACAGAGCTTGCAGGTCTTGGAGACTCCAGTAAAATGGCAATCTAGAAGAAGAACAGTGACATCATCTGACTTAATGTATTACAAGAATTACCAGTTGTGTGAAGAAATGAGAGAAGCAAGGATGCTGACTGTAGCAGCCTAGATGAGGCATGATGGTTGCCCAACAAAGGAAGGAAAGAGAGAGAAGAGGTGATATTGGGGTTTATGTTTTTTCTTTTATCTTAATTTCAATTTTACTTTTAAAAATAATAAAATAATAATAGCCCAAAAAGCATTCACTCATAACATCACCAAATTCACCTTCTGTCAACATTTTACCTATCGAGGTATGTATAAATAACACAAATATTTGTACACACACAATTTCTTGTCTGAACCATCTGAAAGTAAGTTACACTCGCTATGGTTCTTTTCTCCTAAATACTTCAGTATTTGGGGCTGGGGTTGTGACTCAGAGGTAGAGTGCTCGCCTAGCATGCATGAGGCACTGGGTTCGATCCTCAGCACCACATAAAAATAAATAAAATAAAGTCCATCAACAACTAAAACAAAAATTAAAAATAAATACAGCCTCAGTAAATCTAACATGACCCAAGACTTTTTATCTAATCCATTGTTTGTATTCCACTTTGTCAGTTGACCCAATAATGTCCTAGTATTTTATTCCTTCCAGCTCAGGACCCATTTTAGGATCAAATATCACATCTGTCAATCTCTTTCAGGTGCCTTTAATCTGGAACAATAATAGAATAGTTATGGCACTGACATTTTGAAGAATAATGCCCCCCTCCACCCATTTTAAAATTAGAATGTCCCTAGTTTGGGTTTTGTCTGATGTTTGCTCATGATTATATTTGGATTCTGTATACTCAGTGATGCACTGGTAATGCTGCAATCTTCTCAGGGTATCACATTGAGAAGCACAGGATGTCCCTCTGTCCATCACAGGTGCGGCTAATTTGATCACCTGGTCAAGGTATTACCTGATTTCTCCTCTGTGCTATCACCGTTATTTTTTTTCCCCTTGTCACTAATAAGCAATTTGAGGAAAGCACTTTCAAACGACACAAATAGTTTACTCCTAATCAAGATTTCTCCCTCAATTTAGAATTTGTTAATGATACTTGCCTGATCCAATCTTCACTAGATGATTGCAAATTGATAATTTTCCAACTCCAGATTCTTTCCATATTTCTCAGTTGGCCTCAGCACTCTTCTGTAAGAGCCTTCTCCCCTTCCCAATTCATTTATTTACCTGTTATCAATATGGACTCATGAATTCCTATTTTAAAATTCACTACTGAACTTATTTTTGTGTCTCAGATTTGCAAGAGGGAGGTCTTCAATTGGTTCCTATGTCCTTGTAACATGCCCTCAACATTTTTTTTCCAGCAGTTCTGTATACTCCACCATAACAAGATATTCCACAAGCTGGGGTTGTGGCTCAGAGGTACAGTGTTTGCCTCATATGTATGAAGCCCTGGGTTCAATCATGAGCACCACATAAAAATAAATAAAATAAATAAAGGTATTTTGTCCACCTACAACTAAAAATATTTAAAAGAAAAGATATTCTGGGATCATTTTATATATAGCCCAGCCTGACCCTAGAATCATTCATTTCTTTAAAAAAAAAAAAAAATCACCATTATTTATTTATTTAAGCAGGAAATGGTTTTAGAGAATGAGAAAACTAAGCACTAGTTGTGCTCATTGTTACAGGTATGTCTTTGTTTCTTGTCCCTTTTGGATTCTGGTTATATTTTAAAGAAACAATTGTACTTGCTAATGGAGTGTTGGTAGGCTGTGAGGAAAGAAAAAAAAAAAGTGTTCATCTAGCATGTGTAAGGCCATGGATTTAATTTCCAGTACTACACACAAAAAAAGAAAAAAAAAAAACTACTGAAAAGGAAAAAACAAAACAAAACTGAAACTCTATAAATATTCTCAAAAATATCCTCAGAGACAGAAAGACCTGTGTCCCTGAAAGAAGGGAGTAAAAAGGAGTAAAGAATTTCAATACAAAGCAAGTATTAGTATAGAATCATGAATTCTATTATATTTTCTATCCATAGTAGGACTGAGAAGGTAGATGTCTGGAGGACAGGGTGGAAGGGAGAAGGAAGTATATCTAATGTAAGGTTGGCAGATCTAAAAGAAGAGTATCTACACAGTTAGCAATGTTGGCCTGATGCAGGATACTGAAGCCCAGACAGGGTATAGAGAGCATTAAGGGTAGAGGGAACATGGGCTCATCCTAGGGTACTGGGGACTAAAAAGAGGAAAAGTCATCCCAGCAGGGAAGCAAAGAGGCAGGGGATTAAAGCCTGGGTGGGGTGGGGAGAGCATATATCTATTCAGGAGGAACAAATAGTGATAGAAGTTTAGTTAAATTCAGGGAAAACTGCTCCACTGAGTATAATGAGTCAACGATAATTTGTCACTATCAAAGAAAATGACATAAATGTGAAATATTTGTTACAAATATGAAACAGGAAAAAATTAGAATATATCCTATAGTCTTAAGATAGATCTGTCTACAGTCACATGTTTATGTATTGAACACCAATACATTCCTTAATTACAACATAAACACATTCTAAATGTTAGTTGAGAAGCTACTTTCTCCAACCAAGTAAGATTTAGATCCCATGTTTGCCTTCTAAATATCAATTTAGTCACCAGTTTGTTGGAACCAACAAAAAAACAAAGAGATGGGGACATTCCAGTTACTTTTAGCAAAAAAGGTTCTAAAAGATAAAGGAGAAGCTTAAAGACTATCCAGAACAGCATGATGCTTATGTAACCTATGCCAAAACCCAAAGCCTCATGCAAGACCTACCACTGGCGGGAATGGGGTTGTGGCTCAGCAGTAGAGCGCTTACCTATCATGTGCAAGGCTCTGGGTTCAATCCTCAGCACCACATAAAAAATAACAAATAAAATAAAAGTATTTTAAAAAGTAAAAAAAAAAAAAGACCTGCCACTAGGCATGGAAGTCACACCTCAGGGAGATACTGTGGCTAAGACATCCACCTGGGGCTGGGGATGTGGCTCAAGCGGTAGCGTGCTTGCCTGGCATGCGTGCGGCCCGGGTTCCATCCTCAGCACCACATACAAACAAAGATGTGTCCGCCGAAAACTAAAAAATAAATATTAAAAAAATTCTCTCTCTCTCCCTCTCTCTCACACTCTCTCTTAAAAAAAAAAAAAAAAAAGACATCCACCATTTGTCACACCTGATCTCTGGGCCAGCTCTGTTACCTTCATAGGAAACAGATTGTACATGCCATCACCATCTTCATACTTTTTCTTCCAAACTCAAGTAGCTCATTGGCCGGGTCTGGTCATATTCCTGGGCCCTAGCCACAAAGAAGACAAAGGGACCATCCCCTGGCTAGGGAATATGAACCCAAAGTAAGTTTCTTCTCAATATAGGACAAATATTCAAAAGATGTGGAATAACCACATAGATGAAAATGTCTACAAATACACTAGAGTCTGAGGTTACTGAAAACTGTCCAAAAAGGTGCATTTAACACAAGAAGGCATGTTACTGGAATCAGACATAGTCATAATGAAGTTCTGTGAAAATACAAACCTCAGAGAACAGAAGGTTATGTTTAGAGTTAACCAGGTACTATAAACAGCTACTTATCCACCCCACCAATACAAATCACATCTGTATATTTCTGATCCAGAAACTTAATAACATATCCTTAATAACATTCTTTTTATATCTGTTATGATCATAACAGTCTTTTTATTCTTATGAACAAAATTGTCTTTAAATTGCAAATCCCTTGATAATTATAAAACATTTAACCTAACATCAGTCAATAGTAAGATAGTACAGAGTGCTTGCTTCTGAGAGACACTTAGAAAATGGCAATTTTTGTAAAAGCAAAGAGAAGAAAAAGGTGATCTGGGAATGGAAGAACATATCAACTACTTCAGGTAACTGTACCCATCTTATTCCTATGTTGCACAGCTCAGCTGGATATAGTTCTCTGTATTCATCTAGTATTTCTCAAGGACAATATCACAAGCAAACAAACTTCACATTATCCTGACATGTCAATCACATTGGAACAATTCACATCTTCAAAACAAGCATTACAATAGAATTAATGCATTATTTACAGTTTCTCTTTTGTAAGGTATCATTTAATTTTTTATTCCCCACTTTTATATCAGGTTGTCTTTCATATAATAATTTATAGGGATTCTTTACATATCCCAACAGTGATCTCCACTGCAGTATCTTCTCCCACTGTGTGGCCTATATTTTCACTCTTCTTTTTGGTTTATATTGATGACCAGAACTTCTTTTTATTTTATTAGACTTTTAAAAGTTATACATACTAGTTGGGTTCATCCCTACAAACTCATACATGCATGGAAATCGATTTCAGTTCATGATTCCCCAGAACTTTTCACACAGAATTTTTTTTTTAGTTGTAGATGGACAATACCTTCATTTTATTTATTCATTTTTATATGGTGCTAAGGATCGAACCCAGTGCCTCTCATATGCAAGGCAAGCATCTACCACTCAGCCACAACTCCCTCAGAACTTCTTAACTTGAATGTAGCTGAACTTCTCCTTTATGGTTACGATTTTTGTGTTCTGTCTCTTAAGATCTATTCCCCACCCTGAGGTCATAGATATTCTATAGTGTCTCCCAAGTTTGTTTTATTTGCCTTTTTCCTCATATTTTTTAGGTTTTTGTTCTTTTGGAACCAGAGGTGCTTAACCACTTAGCTACATCCCTCAGCCCTTTGTATTTTTTGAGACAGGGTCTCAGTAAGTTGCTTAGGGCTTTGCTAAATTGGTGAGGCTGGCTTTGAATTCCTGATCTTCCTGCTTCATTCTCCCAAATCACTGGGATTATAGGCATGTGCCACCGGTCCTGGTTTCTTGTTTTCTTTCTTTCTTTTTATTTTAATTGATATGATTGTTGTCCTCAGGCTTATGAAGAACTTGGACTATCCTCAGAAGTATAGTTGTATTAGAGTTACAAAGAGAAGAAAATGATTACAAAGAAAACAGCTGGAACATTAGGATTGTTGGGGGGGAAAAAAAGCATCAAAATACAAAATACTGAAAGAACAACAAGTCAAATGTTAATCTAGGGGCTGAGGCTGTGGTTCAGTGGTAGCACACTCGCCTGGCATGAGTGAGGCACTGGGTTCGATTCTCAGCACCATGTATAAATAAATTTTTTAAAAAAAGGTCTAGCGACAACTAAAAGATAAAAAATAAATGTTAATCTATATCATATCTTTGCTCCTGAAAGAAACAAAACCTGCTTCTAAAAATAAAACACTTAATAAACAAAAACAAAAATAAATACAAAAGAAATAAAAAAATAGTTGACCTATATTTGCAAATTTGCTTACTTGCTAAAATTTATTTGTAATTCCAAAATCAATATTCATAGCACTTTTGCAGGCTTTCAGAACAACACACATATACAGAGAAATTGAAAACTCTTGAGTCACCAAAGCACATGTTTTCAAATTAGACTGAACAAGATGCTGCTCAGCCTTCTTGTTACAGCTCTCACACCGTGAACAAGGGTCCCGCCAACAGTCTACTTAGTGCTGTGCGCTTCATCATTTTATGCTTTTTGTAGATAATTGTTTTTAAAGGCACTCACATACAATGTTCCTATGAAAAAGAAGCCTGTGATGAGCCATAGAGAACTCGCATTAGATAAGCTTCATTAAGGCATGAGTTACAGCACTGTTGACTGTGAGTTTAATGTTAAAGAATCAACAATACATATTAAATGTTTTTAAACATTAACTAACACATAAAACAAGGTTGCATATTGACTGGTTGACAAAAAAATGTGACCAGAGACTCACAGGAACCTAATCCCCTATTTTCTCTAGGAGTCATAGCTCAGTATTCACTTGTTCAGTGTTTGTACAGACTGTGGAGAACATAATTACCATGAGTAATCAGAATCAACTGTAACTTCAAAGTATCAGAAAGAAAATTAAGAGTACCACTTTGAATTCTGTCAACTCACAATTTTTTAGATCTTGTCAGCCCTACATTTTTAACACTACATGTCCTACTTTCCTCTAGGAAAAATATTATAATAATACCCTAAAAAATTTTTTTGAGGGGCTGGGGTTGTGGCTCAGTGGTAGAGCATTTGCCTAGCATATGTGAGGTACTGGGTTCAATTCTCTGCACTACATGTAAATAAATAAAATAATGTCCATCAACAACTAAAAAATTATTTTTAAAAAATTTTTAGAAGTTTTATACATGTAGTAATCTACTACCATCCAGAATCTCCTGTTCTTCTATTTTGTCCTGAAGGTCAAGAAAGTAGACTTTGTCTATATCTGAACCTTGTCTATCTACTAGATGCGAAAGTGAACTTAACTCATATACCTAAATGATAAGCAAAACTCACAGACTTAAAACTTAGTTTATATAAAACTAATGTATAAACCAGAATAGAAATACACTGATTTATAAAGAAGAGATGCCTCTTTTGATAAAATAAATGCTTATACATCCTGCACAGAAAACTTTTATGTTTTTCGTAGTTCCAAGAGACTGAGGAAACTAAATTAATAATCAAAAACTAGACAGCCAGGCACAGTGACACATAACTGTAATCCCAGGGTTTCAAGAGGCTGAGGCAGGAGGATCATGAGTTCAAAGCCAGCCTCAGCAAAAGTGAGGCACTAAGCAATTCAGCGAGACTTGTCTCTAAATAAAATATAAAAGAGGGCTGGGGGTGTAGATCAGCGGTCAAGTGCCCCTGTGTTCAATCCCTGGTACCAGAAAAAAAAAACTAGACAGGCAAGTTATGGAATTAGTCTTGAAGGGTATTTAATGGTGAGTGATGTATGATAAACTATCACTATCCTAGAACAGAAACCATGTTTCTAATAATAATCTAGAGTATCTTTAACAACTAACCAGGCAGTGATGTACTCGTTCACATAACCCCACAAAGCCTATCATATTTAGGTAGTACACTGCTATGTCTTAGATTAGGAACCTGAGTTTTTAAACACTCCCCCTGAACATTTTCTATTTTCTATGCTTTTTCCTGGCTTTATTTTTCTCCAAGCATTTCCTTAAACACACTTAGAGAACTTAGAGGGATCAAGAATCTTAAATGAGTTATGCCACTCTTTTAATATTTATTTTTTAGTTGTAGTTGGACACAATACCTTTATTTCACTAATTTATTTTTATGTGGTGCTGAGTATCGAACCCAGAGACTCGCACGTGGGAGGCGAGCACTCTACCACTGAGCCACAATCCCAGCCCGAGTTATGGCACTTTTAAGTGTGAAGAGTTGAGATTCAAATAACAGTCTGACTTCAGAGGCCCTATTAAGCGCCATAGTCTCTACCAATCAGAGTGCTCATGCTCAACACTTCTCTTCAGGAGAAACACCTCAGTTTCTACAGACTCCTATTCTACATTGTACGACTTCTTCTCTTAATATTTCTTTTTTAAAATGTGTTTATCCCACCAATTAAATAATAAGCCGTATCTAGTAAGTATGAAGCTTGTGGTATTCCCTAGAGGGAATTCTATCTTAAATCTTCTCCAAATTCCTCAAAACTTTCTGAGTGATTTTATCCATACTTACCAAATTGACATCTCTACCTGAATGTCACTTGAATGTGCATCTCATTCTGAATAAAACCCAAAACGCTTATAATGAATCAAAAAACGATGAGCTTGTGATCTGCAATCTCCCTCTGAATACATTCTGCTATGGTTTGAACATTTGTGTCCCTCTAAAATTCTTATTGAAATCTAACCCTCAAGGCAACAGTATTCAGAGGTATAACCGCTAGGAGGTGATTAGGTTATAAGAACACTACTCTCAGGAATGGGGTAGTGCTATTATGAAAGCCCTGGAGAGAAAAATTAGGCCCCCCTTTTGCCCTTCTGTCATGCGAGGACCCAACACTGGAAGGAGAGAAGGACTAGGCCCTGGATGCTAAACCTGCCAGCACCTTATCTTTGCCTTCTCAGTTTCCAGAACTCCAAGAAATAAATCTGTGGTTTATAACTTACAGTCTCAGGTATTTTGTGACAGCAGCACATGGCCCTTTCTTCCTTCTCTCAACACTCTGCTTCCAGTTACCTAGTCTCTTCACTGTTCCTCTAATATGGTAGGCATGCTACCACCACAAGACCTCATATTTGCCATTCCTTCTGCCTAGAATGTTCATTCCCTAAATGGCTACTTCTTCATTTTCTTCAGATATTTGAATTCAAGTAAGGATAGTTTCCAGTCAAATATCTAACATTTTTAAATTTCAACACTCCCCCTGAACATTTTCTATTTTCTATGCTTTTTCCTGGCTTTATTTTTCTCCAAGCATTTCCTTAAACACACTTAGACACACACATACACACACACACACACACACAAACACACATTCTTTTCTCTCTCTCTCTCTCTCTCTCTCTCTCTCTCTCTCTCTCTCTCACTTTTTTCTTTTAAACTTACTTGGTTTACAACATCTTTCCCTTTGGAAGGTAAGCTCTAATAGGATAGGGATTTTTATTGATTTCCTTTGTTCTTGCGGGCCTAGGATAGTGCCCGGCATATCACAGAAACTTAATAAATATTTCTTGAATGAATTAGTGAACCACAGATAATCCAACCTTAGCACTTTTACAATGGAACTCGCTGTTTCCCTTCCCCCACCTCAGAACCCTATTCTACCCTCTGTGCTTTCTATTTTAGGAAAGGCAACCCCATTTAACTATTGTTCCAGCCAGAATACTCTGAAAAATTCATCCTTGACTCCTTTCTTTCCACACTGACCAAGGTCAGTCTCCAAGTGCTATTTCTGCACGTGGGGTACAGCCTAGAGGTAGAACACATACTAAAATGTGAGGTCCTGGGTTCACAGCACCACAAAAAAAAAAAAAAAAGGAAGAAAGAAAAAAAAAACAGCATTACCTCTTATATAGACAAATATACCACTGGAATTTTGCTGAATAAAAATATGGCAAACAAATTCAGCAGCCTGAAGCCTGAAAAGAATGTTGGAAGGATGAAAATAGAACTTTAAAATGAAAAGCACACACAAAGTATTTTATCATTCTTATTAACCTAATTGTAGGGGTTGGGGATTTAACTCAATGGTAGAGCGTGTGCCTATCATGCACAAGGCCCAGAGTTCGGTCCTTGGCCCTGGAAGAAAAAAAAAATCTAATTGAAATATATGCAAAATGTACTTTATCAGGTTAATAAAGAAACAGAAGGAACAGAGTTAAAATCAATTCAAGAAATATTCATTGAATGCCTACTGTGTGCCAATACTGGAGATACAGCATAACTTTAAATAATTAATTTTTAGTACTCACATTAGTTTTACTGCTAAAACATTTAAATGAAAGGATACAACTTACAGAATGAAAAGACAACTGTTAGTAAACATGGAGCTTAAAAAAAAAAACCCTCCAGAAGAAAAACTATCAGCAGCAGTCATTCCAGCCAGTTTGTTTCACTGTGACATTGGGGTGGTGTTGATTAAGAGATTTATGGTAAGGAATAGCAAATATGCTGACTTCTGGAATTTTCCAGGTAGTAAGGTACTAAATAAATGTAATAATACAAAAACTCTTTATTGACACAATAATTTATTCCTAGAACACAGAATTTAGGGTTATAAGATCAATACATTGAAGTACCACTTTTTCTGGCTCAACATTACAGCGTAAGAACTCCCAAGAGTTTCTAAGTGGAATACATACCACAAAGTACTCATCTTAATAACTATCTAGGGGCTTGGGTTGTGGCTCAGCGGTAGAGCGCTCGTCTCGAACCCACGGGACCCTGGGTTCGATCCTCAGCACCACGTAAAAAATAAATGAGTGAAATAAAGGTATTGTGTCCAACTATAAAATAAATATTTTTTAAAATAATAATAATAACTATCTATACCCAATTTGATACCATGAGGAATCTGACATGAGAATCTGTAACTAGCTTAATTTGGCTTTTCATCAGTATCTATATACTAAAACTCTTTTATTGACATCAGACCCTTATATATCTTTTTAGTAAAAAATTCTGTGATACTTCTTTGAAGTAGAACAACTCCATCAGTAAGCATTATTAAGTGCATAGTTAACAAAAAACCAAACATTGAGCTGTAAAGACCTGACAGAGTACAATTACCACTTTAACCTCAAATATTTTACAGCCTTTATTACTATAATTGTTATGTCATAATAATAATTTAAATTAATAATGATAATAATATAACTGAAACAATGGAGTTCCTTGATTTGTGAAGCTTTGCCTTCTAAGAAGGTGCAGTGAATATATACATCTTCGAAAACAAAAAGTGCCAGAAATTATAAGTGAACTTAATGACTACAGTGTCCCCAATTTAGAGAATGCAAAACCCAGTTCCATGGGTCAAAGATGCTATAAGCACATAGAAAATTACCTCTAAATTTCAGCTCCTGACATTTTTATCCCACCCTATAAACTTAATCTTATATGCCTTTCAAAGTACAGAATCAGAGCTAGGGGCAGATTGCTTGCCTAGCATGTGTGAACCCATGGATTGGATCCCAAGAACTGCTTTTAAAAAAAAAAAAAAAAAAAGCTACACAAAATAAAGTATCATCTATTAATACTCAATCTAGTCTACATGCCTTCATGTAATTATGTCAATACCCAGGAAAATAAAATGTTGCTTACTTTTGGTCATCTAGATATTGCATTAAATCACACAGCATTAATGAGAAAAGAACAAAGAAATAATTGAAATATTTGAGGCTGAATGGTAATTGAATATCAGAAAGAAGATGTTTAGGAATTTTGTAAATAGATAAATGACCCCAAATGTTAGGAAGTTAAAAACTTAAATGTAAATATACCAAATTAAATATTTTCAGTAATGGGATTAAAAAAGTAAAAGTTTATTCTAATAATCATCTTTAAAGTTAATGCTAAATTATACATATTTGTATTATTTAATATATGCTAAATAATCTAGTTAAAAAGTTAATGCTGAAGTATTTTATGAATATTATGTAACATTGCATATTAAATAATCTACTTAAACAAGAAGAGAGTTTTCATTTTATACATTAGAAGGGAGCAAATACATATCTGGTTATATTCAAACATATATTCAAAGCATTTTTGTAAACTTAATACAAATTATCAATATATCATTTCATGGATTTTTTTTTAAAGAAATTGGAGTATAGGGAATAAAAAGAGAAGAAAGAAAAGAATCCTTAGTCTGGGTTTAACAACCAATACTAAGGGGCTAAAAGGAAGAAGAGGGGACATGAAGAAGTACATCTGTAGTGAACTAAGAAGGTACAAAGTTCACAGCAATTCTCAGATCTCTTAATAATTACCCAGACAGCTTATTGTTAGAAAAGCTGTTAAAATCTAGGATTACGAAATACACTGATGACTATTTTATACAGTACAGTTTATAAGTAATAACAATTCTGACTTATAAATTTCATTAATGAAGATTCTATAATCTTGTGTATGATTATAAACAAATGTACTGGGGCTGGGGTTGTGGCTCAGTGGCAGAGTACTCACCTAGCGCATTCGAGGCCCTATCCTCAGCACCACATAAAAATAAATAAATAAAACAAAGGTATTGTGTCCAACTACAACTAAAAAATAAATATAAAAACTAAATAAATAAATAAACAAATATACTAACAATCTTTTGAAACTCCATGGGAGTAAAATAGCCATCAGTGTATTTCATAATCCTAGATTTTAACAGCTTTTCTAACAATAAGCTGTCTGGGTAATTACTAAGAGAACTGAGAATTGCTGTGAACTTTGTACCTTCTTAGTTCACTACAGATGACTGTTTGTTATTAGCTCAAGTAATAATGACATATTAAAATATTTGCTTTGAACAGAAACATGCAGACATTTAGATTACACTGAACTTTGTTTCCCAGAAATATACTGTGAAGACCCCTTAGAAATCTAGGACTCAGGAGCAGGGCCAACAAAAATTAAAGTGGTTGCTATTACTCTCTAAGTCTAGGATAAATATAATTTATTTCATGCCAGGACAAGGATTCTACTAGTGTTTTTTGACTCCACAGACAAACATTGTCACCACTGTTTCAGTTAATGTTTTTCTTGGGATTTTTACAACTGGAGAAGAAAGCATCCTAAATTCTCCTCAAAGAAGTCCTGACCCCACAGTATGGTACAAAGGGTGCACTGTCTAAAGATCTCATGTATGGGGCTGGGTTATAGCTCAGTGGTAGAGCCCTTGCCTACCATGCATGAGGCACTGGTTTCAATCCTTAACACCATATAAAAACAAATAAGTAAAATAAAGGTATTATGTCCATCAACAACCAAAATTTTTTTAAAGTATATGTGTTTATAGACAAACACATTTTTGTTACCTCCTTTGTTTTTAAGATGTTAATGGAGCTTTATTTTATTCATTTATTTATATGTGGTGCTGAGAATCAAACCCAGTGCCTCTCACATGCTAGGTTAAGCGCTCTACCACTGAGGCACAACCCCACCTACCACAACCCCACAACCCCACAATCCCAGCCCCATACAACCAAAAAAATTTTTAAATCTATTTTTTAAAAGATCTCATGTATGATACAAGGACTATAGTTAATATCAGTGTGTTGTATTCAGGATTTTTGTTACATGAGTAGATTATAGCTACTCTTGCCACAGGAAAGAAAAATGGATGATAACTATGTAAGGTGATGGATATGCTAACAGACTTCAAAATAATACTCATTTTTTGGTATATATTTATTTCAATATCACATTGTACACCTTAAATATATGTAATAAAACTTATTCCCCCAAAAAAAGGAACCTCTGATCTTGACAAACACAGTTTGAATATGTTGATTTGATTTTCTAAGAATTAAATAACTCACCTTAGGTAGAAGTAACTCAGAAACTAAATCCATGAACTGTTAAAAAAAATTTTTAGTAAGGATATTCTGAAAAGTAAAGAAAGTTCAATGAGAGAAAAGCTGAGCCAGAAAGAATTCTTGAGTCTTCAGTGTGTCTTTTAGAACATATTAACTAATTCCAACAAGTAAAGGAACTCTCATTTTAAAATAGTTGATAATGTTACTAAAAACAGCTGCCTCATTTCAAAACTCTTCATTCTAAATTTTTCATTCTAAGTAAGTCCTTAAAATAGAATCCAGACTATTTAAGGTAGTAGTTATTTCATTTTAAAACTTTTCTGTATTTTTGACATTATATATTAATGTCTTGCAACATTCTTCTTAGTCACCAACATATTATAATTCTGTTGATAAAATATGAGTAAAGCGGGCTTGGGGTTGTGGCTCAGTGGTACAACACTTCCCTAGCATATGTAAGGCACTGGGTTTGATTCTTACACTATATGTGAATAAATAAAATAAAGGTCCCTCAACAACTAAAAAAAAAAAAAAAATTAAATGACTAAAAACAAGAGTCAAACTACTGGTTATTATTAACATAATGGTAATAGTGTTCATTCACAACCAAGAATTATTAGGGAGTGGTTACAACATTAATTAGGAAATCCCAATTCCTTGCAAACAACAATCAACATAAATACACTAAGCCTAAATTTTTTAATATGGTAAATCTAAATATATTGGTGCAAATTAGGACTTATATGTATAATGACTCCATGCAATTATCTTTAAACAAGGCCTTTCAGCATTTTATACAATTAAGAACTTGACTAATGCTTCCTGTTGGGTGATGCTTAATCAAGAAAACCTCTTTAGAGTACATAGACTTGACCCATGATTTAAAGAAGGAGAACAAAACAGTTGGCAGAGAGGAAGAAACTATTCCCTATATATTAGACCTTACAGCCTCCCTACTGCAGACAATATATCTCTTTTCTTAGCCATAGGCTACCCACTCACAAGTCTTTACAACATCCATGGTAGTGGTAAGGAACAATTTAATACAACAGCCCACCCCACAGAAAATTTCCACTCAACTTTAAAGGCTTGTCATATCTGTCCTATCAATTGGTGAGAAGAGATGAAAATGGATTCTCAAGAGCAATAGGCTTAATGCACTACCCCTGAGGTAGTAAACCATCCCACTTAGTGTAAATAGTTTTGAAACCTGGTGATATAAGTATAAGATCCATTTCTCGTCTGTAAAAGCAAAGGCTAAAGCATATTAACTGCTACGGTTTCAAATCATCAGTAAAGATAAAATACCAGGAGAGAAAGGTGAAGATCCACTTTCTGTGGCTCTAGACTTCAACCTTGGGCAGTGAACTGAATATATGCCAAATCCACTTTCCAATTTTAATATGAGCTATTCCCACACTAACTGTATTTTCACTACATATTACTAATTGCATAATCAAAAATAAAAAAAAATGGGTATGTAGAACATTGCAAAAGGATAAGCTAGACCTTACTGCCAAGAGTTAAAACAGAAATTAACTAAAAACAATCCAGAATACTGCTTAGAGAGGACCAACCAAAAAGGCTCATATTTGTGAAAATGACAACTTTAAATTGCTCACTGTGTGGACATCTGCCATGTTTTTATCTCTCTCATATAATAAGCTCAAATTAACATTTAAAGTGATAGTGCTTCAACAAATATTCTTTGAATTGTTTTGTGGTCTTCTGTGTTAACGTTTTTATCTAAAATTTTTTTGTGGTATTTTCAAACCTTCCATTAGCATTAAAATGGAAATTGCATTGGTATTAATGACACCTAGTCCCAAGTGTCAATGCCAAATAGCTCTACTAGGAATAGGTCTCCATTAACACACAATGAGATTTGATACATGGGTTTCTTTAGATCCAAGAGTCATCATTGGAGTCACTGTAGTTTAATGTTGTATATGATCATTTGACTGAGTACCTCGCAGAAACTTAGGATGCATGGATTCAGTAAAACTGAAAGTCACTGGTTAACTATTAAAAGTTACTGGTTAACTCTAGAGCATATGTTTATTTTTTGTTGTTGTTGTTTAAGAGAGAGAGAGAGACAGACAGACAGACAGACAGACAGAGAATTTTTTAGTTTTCAGTAGACACAACATCTTTATTTTATTTTTATGTGGTGCTAAGGATTGAACTCAGCACCCCGCACATGCCAGACGAGCGCGCTACCGCGTAAGCCACATCCCCAGCCCTAGAGTATATGTTTTGACCAGAAAGAATAACAACTGCAGTTAAAATAATAATAGAGGGCTGGGGTTTTAGCTAAGGTAGACTGCTTGCCTAGCACCACACACAAAAAGAAGAGGAGGAGGAGGACGAAGAGGAGAAGGAGGAGGAAAAATTGTTAGACTCCTTTATCTAATTCTGAATCTAAATCCTCTCACAATCACCAAATCATTCTCTGAAAAGGTATTAAAATATGCCAGAGTTAGATGCTATATGTGAAAACAGAACAAATCAGAATATTGTTACTTCCTCTTTGTTAACATACTAATACCTTACTATATAATACAATGTATCTCAGAATACAGTTCAATCCTGCACCCTTTTTTTTACCTGGGACTATAAAGAAAGAAGTTTCCACTAATGAATAACAGTTGTCTACAAAATGCTTCTGGAGCATGAGCACAAAGAACAAAATTATAATGGGGTCCATACATATAAGGAATATGGCAACAGAAGCAATATTACAAAGCTTCCTTGAGAGTAAGGATGAAGCCAGTGGCTGCAGTTTGTATGCTACCATTAGTAAAAGACTGTTCTGCCGGAGGCAGAAAAGTTGGTAAGTGAATACATCAATACTGAATCCAGTCAGAGTTTCCTTCAAAATGTAATGGCTCATTCAGTGCAAATATTAGGAAGAGGCTAATGGAAGGGTTGCCTAGCCAGCTAGATTGAACACAACATGAGGTCCTTCCTTGGTATACACACTGAACAATGTTTAATTCTGCCGCTGGTTGTCCAACCTTGTTATATTTGGAATGGGAAGAGAGTGATAGAAAGAGAGACTCAGTTTCGCTTTATTAATTTGTGGAGCTGTTAAAAAAAAAAAAAAAAAAAAGCCACAAGGCTTCTACTTCCCTTCACAGACCAAACAATCTTGGCAAAATACATAAGTGGATAATTATACTAGTATAGCATACCCATTTGTTATTTTATCCCCCAAACTAAAGTGCGGGGGATGAAGCTCAGTGGTAATGATATTCATTATTAATAAATAAACTTATTTATTTATTTATTTTAAAATGATGGCATAGGGGAAGCTAAAGATTCATCATTCAATAGTGGAAAGTGAGTAATAACTAAAGTCAGGTTTCCAATTTTTTTCCCATTTACTTACCACACTTCAAGAAAAATTTTTAATTCTAAAATTTCATTGTTGCCCAAAACACAATCTACCTTAGCACTGTGCTTCTTAAACATTAAAGTGCAGGTTGGGGCTGTAACTCAGTGGTAGAGTGCTTGCCTTGCACACGTGAGGCCCTGGGTTCAATCCCCAGCACCACATAAAAATAAACAAATAAAAATAAAGATATAGTGTCCATCTACAACTAAAATAAGATATTTAAAAAAACATAAAAGTGCATATGAGTGTCTGAAAACCTTGTTAAAATTTCTGATTTAGTAGATCTAGGGTGATGTGAGAATCTGCAGTTCTCAAAAGTTATCAGGTGACAGTACAGCGACCAACTGCCAGTCAACAAAGTAAACTTTTGAATAGCAAGGGTCTAGTAAACACAGGAGTTAAAACAATATGGTTTTTACTCCCATCAACTCCCACACTCCCGTAATTTCAATATTTTTTCCAGTGGTTCAATTTCTCCACATTTTAATTTCCTCATTTATTATAAGAATTCACATAGTTAGTGTTTAAAAAAAAAACTTAACTATACATGTAAGAAAGTAAAATTTTCAACATTATGAGTAAAAATACTATCATACATTTACCTTGAGTGATTGTGTACAAAGAAATTTATATTATTATTTCATTGTGTGTTTTAAAATCCTCATAACAGAAATCTTTTAAAAATGTGATCACTCTGGGGCTGCAAGGCCCTGGGTTCGATCCTCAGCACCACATAAAAATAAATAAGTGAAATAAAGGTATTGTGTCTAATTACAACTAAAAAATAAATATTTTTTTTAAATGTGATCACTCATAGTTCTATTTAGGTCCCTACCATAAAACAAAAACAATAAAACTATTTCCTACAAAAATATGTAATATAACCATTTATTATTTTAATATAATGTATTATTTTTTTAAAAAATTCATCCAAAGGGTACAAAGAAACTTTGTGATTGATGGATATACTCATTATCCTGACTGCCATAATGGTGTCACAGGTAAATACAAATCAACACTCAACAAATCTTAAATATGTGCTTTTTATTGTAAGTGATATATAAAGCTGTTTAAATAATAACAAAGTAAAATTTATATGCTCTCAATTTTTTGTTTATAAAAAACAAAAACAATGGCCTAACATTCTCAAGGAACCAATGCTCTCTTGTTTTGGAAGCCTGGACTGGAGTGGCATTCTAGCACCAAACTTAACATGAACTAAGCAGTCACACAGAGCAACATTCTGGCTACCCCTCCACATCCATTCTCATATCTCCTCACCCATCCCCAACTTCTCACTCTAACCACCTAAGGACGTCACTATTCTTCAAAAACCCATAAAAGGTGTGTTCCTATATAAATACTGCTGCCTCCGCCAAAATTGTCTCCTCGCCACTTAGATTCCCATCATCCTTCAAAACTCAACTCAAAATCTGCATCTTCTGGAAGCCTTCCCTGATTGCCTTAGCTGTCAGATGCTCCCTCTTCCTGACTTCCACAGTATTCTTTTCATACCTCTAGGATTCTAGTACAATAGTCTATAAATTTGATCATGTGTCCTCCAATTGTGTATATGTGTGTGTTTAACTTACATGTGTGTATATATACACACATTCATATATAATGTACATGTACTATTATTAGGTAATATCTTTGGGTGTAAAATGCAATTATGGTGAGGTTCATTCATAATAATGGTAGTAAGTTACAAAGTAACTTATTGATTACAAATAAATTATTAACATGGTCTCTGTAATTTTAATGTTTTGACAAGCTTTCTGTCACACACTTAATTATTTTTTCCTCAAATACACCTACGATCTTATACTAAGAAATCAGTTCTGCTGTTTTCTTATCATGTTTGCATTATTCACCCATTTTAACCCATTTCTCTCTAAAAATATCTTAAGATAAATTATCAATTTTATAAGAGTTTAAATTTAGACTAAATAATATACAAGTATTTTTGTGTGCCAGGCACACAAACTGGCAATATATGGAAACAAATCTAGAACCCCCACTATTTCTTCTCAATACTCTCAGGCAATTAATAAGTCTCTAACACATCAGCCACCAACACTGATTTATATTTTAGACATTAGTAGAACATAATTCTTACTTTTTAACAAAGTATACATCAGAAAAGAACCACAAGAAAAGATTTCACAACATCTACTAAAGCAGACAATGGGTATCCTATGATCCAAAGTGGTAGGCAGATTCAAAGAAGGCCTCCAAATAACCTCAACTCCAGCCTTATACATTTCTCTGCCCTTAAGCATGGACTGGACTCAATTCTATCAAACACAATATGCCAGAAGTAACAGGATTCCAAGATTAGGTTACAAAAACACTGATTCCCACCTTGGGTCCCCTCTCTTAATCACTTACTCTCGCTCTGTGGGAAGTTAGCTGCCATGCTGAGGGAGGCCCTAAAGGGCCCATCTAGGAAAGAACAACATCTCTGGCCATCTGGCATGAGGAGTACCAATAATAGGTAATGAGTGAGCAAGAAGCAAATTTTCCCTAGGTGAGCCTGAGATAATCACAGCCCATTGGTACCTGACTGTAATCTTGTGGGAGACTGTAAACACAGAGGTAAAGTATACTTTCATATTTAGCCCACAGAAACTGAGATGATAAATGCTGTTTTAAGCCACTAAATTTTGGAGTGATTTCTTATGCAGCAATGGATAATTGAGCTCAAAAGGATGTAAGGGAATGGGGATTTAGTTCAGTGATAGAAAGTCTGCCTAGTATACAGGAGGCTCTGGATTTGATCTCCAGCCTGGGAGGAGCTATGTTCAAGAACATGTATTACAATATTTTATAATAAAAAAAATTAGAACAACCTGTCCACCATCACAGGATTAAAGAAATAAATTATGGAATAGGCCAGGCATGGTAGTGTATGCCTGTAATCAAGCGACTCAGGAGATTGTGGCAGGAAGACTGCAAGTTCAAGTCAGTCGGGGCGAGGGATGGGGGGGGGGTGTTGTGGCTCATTGGTAGAGCGCTTGCCTAGCATGTGTGATGCACTGGGTTCAATTCTCAGCACTGCATATAAATAAATAAAATAAAGGTCCATTGACAACTAAAAATATGTATATACTAAAAAAAGAAAAAAAAAAAGAGGTCAGTCTCTGCAACTGCTCAAGGCCTGAGCAACTTAGCTAGAACTTAACCTCAAAATAAAAAATAAAAAGGGCTGGAGATGTGACTTAGTGCCTAAGTGCCCCTGGGTTCAATGCCCAGTACCAAAATTAAAAAAAAAAAAAAAAGAAAGAAAGAAAGAAATTACAGAATAGTTAAACTATGGAATAATGTATACAGCAGAAAAAAATGAATGAACTTTAGCTAAGTCATCAATGTTGAAAAACCTTAAAATCAATGTTAAGTGGGAAAAAAACAAATCATAGAATGAAACATTTTATATAATATTTAAAAACATACACAAGAGTTATGAACAATAAATTCAGTGTGGGAGGAAAGAGAAAAAAGAAAGGGAATATTTTATTTCTTAAACTAAATACCATAGGCATTGTTTATATGTTATCTATACTTCTATATTGCTCAAAATCTTTTGCATTAAAGAAAATACATACCATGAAATGGACAAATGCAAGTAGAAGTTCTGATGGTTTCATGTCCATCCAAATAGATTTGGAGATATAGCCCACATGAGACAACTACTTTACTACAGCATTCAGCACCCTGTAAATTACATGCTCAGAAGTTTTCTCCTCCCATAGGCTATAAGCAACTTCAAGGACCAGAATAAGCATTCAGTAAATGTTTGCAGAATAAATTTATGGTATGAGCAGTGCTTGCATGGGGCTCCATTCTCTAACTTGGTAGCTGTTTATTTCTAAATAAACTGACCATACCTTGACTATTGTAGACAGCTAATTATCTAAGAAAAATTAACTTGGCAAAGCAGCATTCACTATTAGTCATTAACTAATACTAATAATCATCCATATTCATTAAAAATGTTGGCACAAGACTCAGTCTTCCTCTCTACCCTACATCATTCCATTAGTCCAGCCTCCGGAAGCATATAAGAAATTCAACCAACATCCTAGACTTATGTTTCACTGTCTAATTACCACCCAATCCTTTTCTCCTTTTAAAAAAAAAAAAAATCAATGCCCTTTAGCTCCAGCTCACCAATTCCCAGGTCCACATCCTAAAAATTATCATTCAGCACCTGGAACCACTTCACCTTTGAAATAAAATTTAAATGTCTCATTATCAGTCTCTTATCCTGCCAATCCTCTTATTTCTTCTCTCTACTTCAACTATTCTTCAATCTAACTCAATCAACCAACCCTCAAATTTTCTCTTGGTCAATCAGCCATTATCTTAGCTTTCTCACCTGTGCACAATAAATTATGTGGTAGAACATCATAATTATTCTTTCAAGAAAGTCATGTAATCCATTACACCCTTATCCTCTTCTCTCATCTGCCAAACTTCAAGCACACAGGAAAGTTGCAATCTGCATTAACTAGTTGAAGAAATCACAAGGAGTCATGCAAGTAAGTACATTTCAATTTCAGTTTCAACCTCCAACCTCAGTGAATCCTCAAACTAACAATTATTTCCCTTAGCCTTGTCCAGCTCACTCTTCTATTATCTTCACTATTCCAGGACTTCATCACTTTCTTCAAACTGTACTTCATCCCAGCCCAACTCTTACTCACCAGATTATCTTTCCTACTCATCAAAAGGAGTTCATTCATGCAGAACACTTTCCTTCCGGTTTCCAATTCCCACTTACAAACTTCTCTACATCCGTATGCATCTCTCACCTTATCTCTAGTCCTTAAAAATGTAATGTAGCACAATACTATGACTACAGTGTAAAGTAATTTATGATATATTTCTTAATAACTGGAAGTCTGAAGGTTCCCAACACAAAGAAATGATGTTTCAGATACAAATGTCAATAACATTGATTTGATCATTATGCATTGTATACATGTATTATTGTACTGCACCCTATGTGTACAATATGTGTCAATTAAAAAAACTGTAGTAAAGTAATGTCCCACCATCATTGGAAGCCAATTCTATCTGCTCCCTCTCTTGAGACCCTGCTCAATCTTTCATTCCTGTTCTACTCTGTCCTCTCACAGGTCCTCCCATGACACTAAATTTAATAGCCAAATCCCTTGTCAACCTTAAGAAAAAAAATTCTTCATCTTATGTCACTAATTACCACCCAATCCTTTTCTCCTCTCATTCAAATGTCATCATTCTATTGAAACAATTTACCATAAGGCCCCCCTTTTCACTTGCAACTTACTAAGGCTGTTGAAAGCACATTATAGTGCTAAAAATCTTTCTCCACTGTCAGAAGTTCTACCTTCTTAGTGCTCACTCTAACACAGGCTCTTTGTTTTCCTTATATTCTGTGACTATTGGTTCTCTGCCTACACTATAGACTCCTTGCTGATGGTATTCCTGGACCTCTCCCTGAAGATCTTAGCCACTTTACATTTTTCCCAGGCCATATCTTTTCTCTGAGAAAGACCAGACTCCTATATCTTAACTACATATGAAGCACATCCACAGGGCCTTCCCACTGGAATCTCAAACTGAACATACTCAAAAATGATCTCCTCCCTTTCAAGAGCAAAACCAGCAAGAAATACAATTGACAGCACCAAGGGCCAGTTCTTCTGAGGTATGAAAAAAGAAATTAAAAAGACAGGTGGAGGGACTAGGATTGTGACCGGTAGAGCGCTCGCCGAGCACGGGCAGGATCTGGGTTCAATCCTCAGCACCACATAAAAATAAAGGCATTATGTTGTGTCCATCTACACCTAAAAAATAAAAGAGAGAGAGGTGGAAAAGGAAAAAAGGAAGGACAAGGAAATACAATTATTTTTGGTACTGGGACTTGAACTCAAGGGTGCTTTACTGCTAAGCACATCCCTAGCCCTTTTAATTTTTATTTTGAGGCAGGATCTCACTAAGTTGCTTAGGGCCCCACTAAGTTGCTGAAGCTGGCCACTTGTGATCCTCCTGCCTCCAACTCCTGAGTCAGTGGGATCACAGGTGTATGTCACTGTGCCCATGAGGAAATATAACTTTAATCTGAAAGGCTTGTGCTAAAGTTTCTTATACCTTCACTCCCAAAATCAGTATTCCTCCTAGGGCTGTCACTCCTCAAGCCAGTTCTGTCTCCCAGACCTATCACTCCCAAATTTCTGGGAAATATACACTCACAATCTTACAGTTACCATAAATTCACTCATTTTTGAAAATTACCTTGTACACTATTAATTAGCCTATGCAATAAGTAGATTAAGCAAATATCTTAAGAAACCTATAATATAGGGTACTTTCTAGTTTTATCTTCTGATCAGCAAAGGGGAACTATATTAGCCTAAGGATCCTGAGAACTGCCAGACCACCATAAACGTCCTTGTTATCACCAGTTATCCCCACATACCTTCCCATGCCCACCCTGTCTTTGCCTCTAAACTGAGGCATCCTTAAAGTAATTTCTTCAACATCTGTCAACAACCCCACTAGTCCTGACTTGAAAGCCTCTCTCTCCAGGAACTCCTCAGACCTTCAAGTGATACTTCCATAGTAACATCAAAAAATCAAGCAAAAACTATTACCAACAAAGTAAACATGGAACTTTAAAAAAAAAAAAAAGTCAAGTTTAAAATAATAAGATGGTTTCACAGCATTTTTACTTTCTTTTGTCAGATCTCCCAACCTGACTCAATGAAATCTCAAAGACAGCAGCCTAATTTCCAGTGTGGACTGCTGGTCCTGATGCTGGAGGGAACAGAACAGACCTTATTCTTCAAGAAGTGTGTTTGTTCTGACTTTCTGGTGGCTGCCTGAAAAATTAATATAAGGCTAATCTGTTTTACCTACCTTGAACTCGCTTAGAACAGAAAAATAGGGGACATTCCTCTAAAACACTGTAAAAAAGAAGATGCACCCACCTGGGGCAAAAGATTATAGATCAACAAAAGCAAAAGCTAAATTTAATAGCCAAATCTCTTGTCAACATAAAAGTAATAGGGCATTCAAAATGGTACTACAGAATTTAGAAAGTCTCATGGCATGTTAAAGGTGCTCAAAAAAGACCCAAGAATACTTTATGTTTCACCTCTGGTTGATCTCAAGCACAGCAGGAAGACCAGAGCTGAGTTGTAAATGGCCTATTGAAGCAATAAAAGAACATCCCCAGCAGAGAAATCTGCAAAGACTGAGAAAAGATGTTTTCCTCCTTTCTACTTTTCCCTCTTTCATTTTTTCTGTATTTATTGAGGCTCCTGATATTCAACGAAATCTCTATCAAAACACTAACTGAGGGCTGGGGTTGTGGCTCAGTGGTGGAGTGCTCACCTAGCACATGCGAGGCCCTGGGTTCAATCCTCAGCACCACATAAAAATGAATAAAATAAAGGTATTGTGTCCTTTATTTTAAGAAAGTAAAAAGGAAAAGAGTCTAAGCGGTCTGTAGGACATAAGCATACCAATGTACACATAATGGGAGTACCAAAAACAAAGAAATGACAGAAAGAATATTTGAAACAATAATAGCTGAAAGCCTCCAAAATTTGATAAAAGTCATGAATACATACATACAAAAAGTTCAATAAGCTCCAACAAGGATAAACAAAAAGATCTACTCAGAGATGCACTATAATCAAATTACTGAAAGAATCTTGAAAGCAGCAAGAGAAGCAACTCATGACACACAGGAAATCCTCAGTAAGATCAACAGGCACATTCTAGACAAAAATCACGAAGGTAAGAAAACAGTGGAATGACATATTTAAAATGCTGAAAAAGAAAACTGCCCACCCAGAGTTCTGTACTTGGTAAAATTACCCTTCAAAAGTGAAAAAAGAAGCACAGTGGTGCATACCTATAATCCCAGCTACTCAGGAGGCTGAGTCTGGAGGATCACAAGTTCAAGGCTAGTCTAGGCAACTTTGTCTTTTTTTTTTTTTTTAAGAGAGAGAGAATTTTAATTTTTTTTTTTTTTAAGTTAACGGCGGACACAACAATTTTGTTTGTATGTGGTGCTGAGGATCAAACCCGGGCCGCACACATGACAGGTGAGCGTGCTACCGTTTAAGCCACATCCCCAGCCCCTAGGCAATTTTGTCTTTAAAAAAAAAAAAAGTGTAATAAGAATTGTAATGCTTTCCACTGATGCGGTGTAGTTAAAAATTTATATATGTGTGTGTGTGTGTGTGTGTGTGTGTGTCAGAGATGAAGCTCATTGGCAGAGTGCTTGCCTAGCATGCATAGGGCCCTGGGTTCAATCAACACAATCTTAAAAAAAGAGAGAAAAAAAAAACCAACTCAAAACTAGGAATAGAAAGGAATTTCCTCAACATGTTAGAAGAAATTTATCAAAATCCACAACTAACATCATACTAAACAATGAAAGACTCAAAGCTCCCTCACTAAGTACAAGAACAAAACAAGAATGCCTGTTTCCTCCATAGCTATTCAACATTGTATTGAAAGCTCCAGGCAGGTCAATGAGTCAAGAGAAAGAAATAGGAGGTAATCATATGTGAAAGGAAAATATACGACTATCTCTACTTGCAGAAGACATGATTCGATGTGTAGGAAATTACAAAGAATACAAAAAAAAAGTGCTAGAACCAATAAAAATTTGGGCTACATCAGGACACAAGAACAACAAAAGATCAACCTTCCTGTACTCCCAAAAAATAGAAATCAGTTGTGTTCCTAAATGCTACTAATGAACAATATACAAATGAAATTAGGAAGGAAAAAAAAAAGCCTACAGTGTTTTATGAAAGGAGAAAAGGTTAGCACTCCCCTTGACAAAGATGGAAGAGGCCCTCAGGCCTGACAACACGCTTAAGGTTAAGGCATTGCCACCTACTTCAAGGCATCTAACTATGATTTTTTTTTTCCTCCACCCGCCCTTCTGCCATCATGTGCTGCCTCACCTTGGGCCCAGAGCAATGGACTCAGCCATCTATAGACCAAAACTTCTGAAACTATGAGCCAAATAATTTTTTTCTCCTCCTCAAAAAAAAAAAAAAAAAAGTGGGGGAAGGATGTAAAAGACTGATATACTAAAAACAAAGCAGTACTAAAAAAAAAAAACTTAAAAGACTTAAATAAATGGAAATACATCCAATGTTCACGGGGTTAGAAGATTTAATATTGTTAGGAAGGCAACACTACACAAAGCAATGTACAAATTCAATGCAACTCCAATCATAACTTTTTTGCAGAAATGAAAAAGCTAACACTCAAATTCAAATGGAATTTCAAGGAGGCTGGAATACCCAAAACAATCTTTAAAAGAACAACAAAGTTAAAGGACTCGTACTTTAATTTCAAATTTTATTACAAAGCTACAGTAATCAAAACAGTGTAGTAATGTAATAAGGATAGACGTTCAAATAATGGAATAAAATTGAGAATCCAGAAATAAATCCATACATCTACAGCCAATTTATTTTTGACAAAGGTACCAAGATCATTCAGTGGGAAAAGAACAGTATCTGAAATAGTGCTACGACAACTGGATAGTCACACCTAAAAGAATGAACTGAGATCCTTACTTTATAGCATAATTAAAAATTAACTCTAATGGACTAACCACCAAATTATAAAACTATAAAACTTTTTTTTAAAAATAGGGGTCTTTATGATCTTGAATTTGGCAACAGATTCTTAGATATGATACCAAAAGCACAAGCAAGAAAAGAAGAAATAGAAAAACTGGATTTCATCAAAACTTAAAACATTTATATATCAGAGGACATTTTTAAGAAAGTGGGATAACTCACGGAATGGGAAAAATTATTAGTAAATCATCTCTGATACAGTATAATCTACAGAACAGAGAACCCTCACAACTCAAAATCAAAGCTAAGTGCCCCAATTAAAAAATGGGCAAAGAATGTGAACAGGATCTTCTCCAAAGAAGATACAGAAATAAGCACACAAAAAGATTCTAATTAGGGAAATGCAAATTAAAACCACAAATATCAATGAGAACTTGGAATCCTATACATTGCTGATAGGAATGTAAAATGATGCACCCACTATAGAAAATAGTTCAGCATTTCCTTAAAAAGATAAATATAGGACCTGGGGATGTGTTTCTGTGATATAGCACTTGCCTAGCATGCACAAAGCCCTGGGTTCAATCCCCAGCACCACAAAAAAGAAAAAGATAGCTGGGGTTGTGGCTCAGTGGTAGAGTGCCTGCCTAGCACACGCGAGGCCCTGGGTTTGATCCTCAGCACCACATAAAAAATAAAATAAAATAAAAGGTGTTGTGTACAACCACAACTAAAAATAAAATATTAAAAAAAAGAAAGAAAAAGAAAAGTTAAATAGTCCTATAATATTAATGTCATCCAACAATTCCACTTTTAAGTATATACTCCAAAGAATTAAAAACATGAAGTCAAACAAATATTTGTACATAAATGTCTAAATGTCCATAACAGCACTATCCACAACAATCAATAAATGGAGAAACCTAATTTCTCCTCAACTTAAAAACTGTAATATATTCATTCAATGGACCATTACTGAGCCAAAAAAATTAATAAAGCCAGATGCAGTGGCTTGCTTGTAATCCCAATGACTCAGGAGGCTGAGACAGGATGGCAAAGTCAAAGCCAGCCTGGGTAATTTAGTAAGAACTTGTCTCAAAATAAAAGTATAAACGGGCTGCAAATGCAGCTCAGTAGTAAAGAACTCCTGGGTTAAATCCCCAGTACTGATCAAAAAATAGAGACAGAGACAAAAAACTAATGAAAATACTAATATATGTTACAGCATGAAGAATCTTAAACCAGGCCTAGTGGTTCACACCTATAATCCCAGCAGCTCCAGGAGGTGAGGTAGGATGATCTCAAGTTCAAAGACAGCCTCAGCAACTTAGTGAGGCCCTAAGCAATTTAGTGAGATCCTGTCTCAAAATAAAAAATAAAAAGGGGTGGGGATGTGGCTCAGTTAAGTGCCCCTGGTTCAATTCCTGGTACCAAAAAAAAAGAGAGAGAGAGAGAGAGAGACTCTTAAAAAATTTATTCTAGCTGAAAGAAGCCAGTCACAAAACACCATATACTGTATGACTCCATTTATATGAAATATCCAGGATAGGTAAATCCATAGAGATAGAAAACAGATTGGTGGTTGGCAGAGAAAGGGGGGAGGAACAGGGAATGATGGCTTAATAACAGGTATAGGAATTTCTTTTGAGAAGATGAAAATGTTTTGGAACTAGAGAGAAGTGATGGTTGTATAATATTATGATTGTACTAAATGTCACCAAATCATACACTTTAAAATGGTTAATTTATGTTACATGAACTTTACTTAAATATAAATAAACTAATATCCTCAAGCAAATGAAACAAATATAAACTGCTGGTACAAAAATAAATTGGTACAAACACTGAGGAAAGGAATTTGATCTTATCTGGCTAAGTTGATAATGATCATGCCTTCTGCCCCTGCAATTCCACTCTACTCTCTCTCAGTTAATGACAACCACTCAGTTAATGACAACCACTCGCCTCATCACCTTCACCTGAAACTGGCACTCCTGTTTTCTTCCTCTCCCTCCCATACCATATTCGAATCATTTTAACAAACAGATATTGAGAACTTCTTACTCTGTGCCAGGAGACAAAACAGCAAACAAAAACACAGCATCTCTACCTTAATAAAATTCCCAATTTACCGCAAGCAAAAGAAACTTAATTACATAATTTAAACAGTGTCATGAGCACAACAAGGAGAAAAAACATTATGCTACTGGAGTTCCTAAGACAGGTAACTAACACAGACCTGAGAGAGGTCAAAAACATTTTCTGGAAGGACATCCAGGCTAGGGTCTGAAGGACACACAGAAGCCAACTAAGTGAATGAAGACAAAAATGGTCTAATAATCATTTAATCATTCCTTCTCATTTTTTTAGTTTTATTAAAGCTCTTGCTCCCTCTTTTTTAACCCATATTATTATCCACTGTAAGTATATATCACCACTAACCTACAAAAATCTACTAACTAATATATTCCTTCAACAGTTTCCCAAGTAAACTTGTAAACATTTTGCTCTTATCCCATCTTACACCCATCTGTAACTACCCAAAGGGTAGTTAAAGACTCTACTCCCTTCACACAGAATTAAAGCCTCAATAATGTGGTCCCTGCCTTTATCAATCCCTGCCTCTTTTCACTTCTAGATAATCCAGTTTGTATTTATCCACATTGTATTACTGTATTACTCAACAGAAAGTAGTTGCTGTGTCTCTGATGTCTTAGTTGTGTCACTGACATATAATAAGTCCTCAATA
Organism: Marmota monax; assembly: GCF_021218885.2. Lineage (NCBI taxonomy): Eukaryota > Metazoa > Chordata > Mammalia > Rodentia > Sciuridae > Marmota > Marmota monax. Next base: position 18,747,281 of record NW_026692912.1, on the reverse strand, counting down.
TATGTTTGTTGAAGAAATAAATGAACAGAAAAATAACAGCAATAGCTGCGATTTATTCAGCACCTATTATATGGCAGGCACCTCATCAGGTATTGTACATACATTCTCCTCCAATCTTACAACAATCCTGAAAGTTAGGTATTAATAGCCTCCTTTTAGTGAAAAGAAAACTAGGGCTCAGAAAAAATTAGGTAGATTGCCAAGGACACCAATCAATTAAGTAGCAGTTCAGCGTGGGACCAAGATTCACTGAACTTCAAAATCAGAATTATTCCACAGCATCAAGCTGCCTCCCAAACTACTTTTAAATAGTATCTTTCTCCAAATATCAACACATCTTAGTATTTATAAACTATCTTCCCCAAAGTGAACAACAATTAGAACTGTCTGCCTCAAATTGATGTACCAAGATGTACCAAGCATTACGTTAAGAGTACTAATTCAGGTCCCAAAATATAGAAGTGAAAAAAAACTAATGATTCTTAGTAGCCCAATCACCCCCAATAAAACAGTACTCAACAATCATCTAACTCTGGTAAAAAAGTTTTAACTTTGTATGACAAAATTGAAAATAACTATATTATTCTTTAATACTTCAAGTTCCGTGCATTTCAGTTTGCTTGAGAGTAGAATGAAAAACACTCAACTAATCTCAGATATGGAATCCCACTTAAAGAGGCAGATGATATAGAAAAATCCACTTTGAATTAGGCAATACATACTTCATGAATACTAAGAAGTTAATATTCAATTTCTCCCATATTTACCACCCCGCACACACAGACAGAGACAAAAGAAGAACTCAATATCACACTATGGTCCCTCTGGTTATTTCAGTCTTCTGAGATGATAGCATTTCAACCTTATATTTCTAAAGGAATTAAGACCCAACAGGATTAAAAATTCAAGTTGTTAAGAAAGTAAAGACTAAATGATACTAGCAGGGCCTTTGGCATCAAATAGAAAGGGGGAGTAGGTAGAAAAGGGGGAAAGGAAATTAGATATTCAGTAACTACTACATACCAGGCACTGGACTAGATATTTTCACATAAATTATTTTTTATAATAGGCCATTATTGTTGCTTGAGTAACTTAGAAGATATGATTTTACAACCCAATTTTTCTAAAATTAGTCCTGAGAAGGAAAGTAATACATAAGGAAAGAAACTTTACTTTTTGTTCTTCCATTATTTGTACCATTTTAATGCAATTTTTCCATTAATCGTTGTCAAGCCATGAAATTTTATATTTCACCATGACCAACCCATGAAATTTACCAACTCTGTCCATGATTTATACCAGTTCATAGTTATAATGTCTGTTATGCAATTTAGCTAAATAACCACTGAAATTCTCCCTTTGGACAGAATAAAAAATCTGCCTATAATTAAAGCAAGAATTGTTAACTACAAGCAGTTAAAGTTTACAGCATTGTTTGACGGTTGCAAAGATAAGCCAGTAAAAAGCCTGAGATGTTGTGTCTACCTATACTTCCCACACATTTGAACAATAGTATGGTATCTCTTAGCATCATAAAATCAATCTCAGATTAGGTAATGAAATATGCACCAGCCTTTTCCCAGAACCTTTGACAAATCACACACAATCCTAAATCTTCATAAATCAAGATTAAAGACAAGTATATCATCACCAACACATATATCTTCCCAAGCCTGACCCAGAGACTAATGAGAAGAGGCCTAGACTATCTCATCTGATTAATTAATTCAAAATGTCTGCGTTATTCAAATGTGAGGCTGGTATTATTTGAATAACACTTGACAGCAGCGCCTGAAGATATCATTTCTGATTTGTGAAGCTGCTGCTGTATAACTGATGATAGTTTATGAAAATGTTCCAATGAAGCTGCTTTACTTGCCACAACTGTGAAAGATTTGCCAAAGAGGTGGGTTTTTTGTTTTTGTTTTTGTTTTTTTTGTGTGTGTGTATGTGTGTGTGTGTCAGTCAGTAGTTGATGTTGCTAATGTTGTCAAATAACTTCCAAAATACACAGTCTCTGGAGTCTTTTTTCCCACAACAGTGCCACAATGGCAGCGTTTCCACCTTCCCAGTTTGATTTAACACAAACTGCATCACAGGAGCTCTCTCTCATTTTTAAGGATCCAAATAACACCTTAAAGGATTTACCCAATCCCTCTCACTAGCATTTAAAAAAAGAAAAAGGGCTTTGAGATGATGCTAGACTGAAGAAGAGCCTAGATTTGGAGGTCATTTTTTCATCTTTTAGAATGTCAGAAGGAAAATCAAAAATATCAAAAGTAATTACATTTTTTTCTTATTAAAAAGTAAAATAAATGTTCTGAAGCCTAAATATTATTTTCTCCTTCAAAAAGAAATTATGGTTTTCCAATGAAAATAATATTAATGGACCTAAGAGAACTTCAAAATCAACATTATTTATGTTCTGATCCACTTTTTACTTTGGAGTTTAATAGTTCATACTGCACACGGTGATATCAGGAATATCACTGGCAGACTGCCCACCTTAAAGGCTTCGTGTTATTTCTGAACTCAAATTTTCCTTCTCAGCTATTGTAGTAAAGAGCATAAAGATTGAATTCAGAGATATGTTAAATACCCTGCAATGTGCAACTCTAATCACCCAAGTTTCTCCTTCCCTGCAACATAAAATCCATTTGCTTCTAGACATATTCTCCATTTACAAATCCCTTCCACTTCCTCTTCTATATATTTCATTTTTGACACTGCAAATACTTTATTCCTAACTTATGTGATGACAATAAGCACTAATCAGTTCAGCTTCAAGAACAAATTTAGTTAAATAAATTTAACAGCTGATTGATCAATTCACACAGTAAAAGAAGATCAAAGAATCATAGAATATTAAAGCTGAATGAGGCCTTAGAAATTTAACCCAACTCCCTTATTTGGAAATAACCACTCAGTAACCTGCCCAGGAACCCCGGGAAGCTTAACACTACTTCTGCATGGAAAACTGTGGCTCAACAAACGTGTATCTGTTGAGCTGTCCTTTTTTTCTTTCATGTGTGCAGCCAAGATTGATTACAAGGTCCACTTTTTAAAGGCAAAAACTGTTCTAACATCAAAAAATACTCAGAAGAATAGCATACTTATGTGGGCACTAAACAAATGCCCCCAGGGAATCACAATGATGACTTTAGGATACAGTCTGTTGCCTTCAGAATCCAAATCCTGAAAATCTGTTTCTTTTCAGGTAATCTTTTCATTTTCAACGACACAAATACATTAATGACGTAGATAAAGATAAAATAATGGTCTTAGAGCAAGTTATGTGTGTTTCACTTTATATACACCTTCTGTTCTCAAAAGAATTCCATAGACCCATTCAGGAGTCAACAAAGTAAAAATTATTTTTACAGTCCTAAAATAGTAGCCTCTTTCTCTGAGTTGACATTAACATTGATGGCACAAAAAGCAATGGCAGATAAAATCTAGTGGCTTACTGTGAAGCAAGGCAGTAGCACCACACTGTAATAACAGTGAATGTATTCTGTACCATCAGGCACAGGACTTAACAACAATAATCCCAGTACTCAGGAGGCTGAGGCAAGAGTATGGCAAGTTCAAAGCCGATCTCAGCAACTTAATGAGAGCCTGTCTCAAAATGAAAAGGGCTGGGGACATAGCTCAGTGATCAAATATCTCTGGATTCAGTCCCTAATACAAAAGGAAAAAGAAAAGTTAGATTCAATTCAAAATGTCCTTGATGAAATAGTAAAAATTATTACACTTTGAATAAATGACTTTTTAATAGTGTGTATGACAAAACAGGAATTATGCACAACACAGCTGCTTACTAAGTATAAGCAAAAGCACTAGCACAACTGTGAGTTGAACTATCTGAAATAGCTGCTTAAAAAACAAGACTGACAAACTATGGTTATATCGGCTTACATATTTTGGCAGACATTTTTTCAAGAGGGAATCAAGTAATCCTTCTACTTCAAAAAAAATTGATAATTCTGGTAAAATGATAAAATCTAAACTTTAAAACAAAAATTAGAAACCTGAAACATGTGTCTACCACTGTAAGTATGACAGTTTCCCAGTACTTAAGAAACTTTTCTGGGGCTGGGAATACAGCTCAATGGTAGAACACATGCTTACAGTGTATTGTCAGCACCACAAAAAAAAAGAAGGAAAAAAAAAAAACTTTTCTGATGAGTTTGGTGGTAATATTAACAAATGCAACCTTTTGATACAGTGTAAAGAAATGTGTTAACATATCAAAGATGAGTGACCAATGAACCAATATTTTCCAAATAATTAAGATATGTTACAAAATCATGCATGTGTTAGAAGAACTATTCAAAGTACAAATTAGACTAGGATTTCTTTTTTTAGATGTTGATGAACCTTTATTTTATTCATTTATTTATATGTGGTGCTGAGAATTGAACCCAGTGCCTCACATTGGCTAGGCAAATGCTCTACTACTGAGCCACAACCCAGCCCCCAAACTAGACTTGGATTTTAACAAAACATAATAGAGGGCTGGGGTTGTGGCTCAGAGGTAGAGCACTCGCCTAGCATGTGCAAGGCCCTGGGTTCAATCCTCAGCACCACATAAAAATAAATAAATAAAGATATTATGTCCAACTGAAAAATAAATACTAAAAAAAAAGAATCTACTTACTATTCATAGGGAGGCATGGTGTCACACACCTATAATCCCAGCTATTGGGATATGAAAATGGGCTGAATACTGAATGCAAATAAGAGGGTCCAGGTATCTTCAACTAACCCAGATATTAAGAAGATTTGCAAAAATGTAAAACGATCGACTCTTCTCACCATTTTATTTTGCTTCATTTTGTTTTGGAAAATGCTATTTAGGATAATATAGAACTAATTGTAACATTGTTCTTTATGCTAACATGTAATAGGTTTAAGATTATAATTAACTTAAATATTTTAAAATTTGTTTTTAATTTCAAATGCAGTAAATAAATATTGATAGACATTAAGCCCACATAAACAAAAATTCCACTCATAGTGTAAAGGAGTCTTAAGATCAAAGAGTTTGAAAATCACTGCCATAGATGATTATTTCCTCAGAAGTCTTCATATGGGAAAGTTTAACACACGAAATATAGATTCTTACCCAAGAAGTTATCTAATTACTTTATATATGAAAGAAATTAATGTATTTTAAAGGAATTCTAACAAGTAGCAAAAATTGAATCCCATAGCACAGGGGAACAAGAGTTGCCAATAAGATAAATTCCCTCCTCATAAATAGCTATGGTACCTAGATTATAAGTCAATCATACCTTTCTTCATTATCATCATAAGGCAACATACGCTAATTGCCAAGTAAGTCCTTCAGTAACTTAGGTCCCAAATTTCACACTTCCTCTTCTAAATCTGCCCTGACGCCCCGTCTTTTTCTCTAGTCTTTTTTCCCCCCCTTTGTATCAGGGATTAAACTCAGGGGCACTTCTGAGCCATATCCCCAGCCCTATTTTGTATTTTATTTAGAGACAGGATCTCAATGAGTTGCTTAGTACCTCGATTTTTGCTGAGGCTGGCTTTGAATTTGAAATCCTCCTGCCTCAGCCTCTTGAGCCACTGGGATTATAGGCTAGCACCATTCTCTCCAATCTTACTGACACCTGGGGCTCATTACCAGCCCATTCTTTCCTTTAGTTCTATCATTTTCCTGATTCTTTCCCCTAAGTACAACCAAACATTCACTCAGATCAGAAGTCACTGATGCTATAAGTGTGTAAAGACCGTTACTTAGAAAGTAAATCTATTAAGCTTCCAAGAAGAAAATGGATTGCAATTACAAATTGGTACAAAATATAGCACTTAAAAAAAAAAAAAAAAAAAAAGTCTATCTCTACAAAACAAAAAGTCTACCTCTACAAAACTGTTGTTAACCTGTGGTTCAGCATCTCCATGAGAGAACCATAAATGATTTGCAAAGTGTCTATAAACTCCTTGAAATTGTATCCAAATATTGAGTGCATACACTTTTCTAGAAATGGACAGTTGGCCTTTGTTTGCATCACATTCACAACAAAACTATAATTTTTTAAAAAATGAAAAAAAAAGAGCAAAAAATCCTTGTTCTACAGGTTTCTGGAGTTCCGCAAGTACAGATTTTTATGAATGGCAGTTATGAACAGATTCATTAACAATTACATAAAAATTACAGCTGTTTGAATTGCATGACTTTTTTTTTTTTAGTTGTAGTTTATTTATGTGGTGCTGAGGATTGAACCCAGCACCTCACACATAGTAGGCAAGCACGCTACCACTGAACTACAACCCCAATCCTGAATTGCATGACTCTTTAAAAGTAAGGACAAATAGGAATAAAATATTCACAGGCCAAATATCTGTGAGCTTTCCATATCTTAATGATTCTCACGAAGCAAAATATTTGGTAATTAATTTAACAGTACCAAATGAGATTTAGACTTATACCTGAACCACAGAGCTACTACCTAACTCACCAATTAGCCTTCATCAAATTTACTAGTCACATGGGTTGGTTTTTAGTAGCACAACTGAGAAAATCCATGACACAATTTATTTCAGTGGTTCTCCACTAATAATATTTAGAGTGTTGTTTCTTAACTCTTTCAAATTGCTCTATGGGTTTTAGTAAACAAAACAAGCAAATATAAAATATGATTTCCCAGGTGTTTCAACCTGATAAACAACTGATAGTGGCCAGTTCAATCAAGAAAGTAAACAGTTCAACAAGGACTGTAGTACAGGTAAGTTAGGGAATTAATAGTCAAGTTCAAAGAACAAAATACTCTAGCAATTAATTAAATGATACACTACTATATTTTGTGCTCCTGATCATGCTAAGTTTAAAATTAAAATTCATTTAAGTTATATATTATGTGTATATATATATATATATATATATATATATATATATATATATATTTATTTATTTATAATATATATTTTTTTTAGTTAACTAAATCCTAGGCTAATCTTCAGACTAGTCATACATGTAATCAATCTGTCACCTTTGAAGATAATTATTTATTATTAACTTAAACAGGGATTTCTATACCTTATAGATAGAAAACTCAGCTACAAAACTATACAGTGTAAAATGAATACAAATCAATCATTATGACAGATAAACTTGAGAGTCAAAATGAACAAAATATTTTACATCAGCAAAATGTCTCGTCAAATTCTACTCTTTAAGATTTCAACGGGGACTGGGAATGTGGCTCAAGCGGTAGCGCGCGCGCCTGGCATGCGAGCAGCCCGGGTTCGATTCTCAGCACCACATACAGACAAAGATGTTGTGTCTGCCAAATACTAAAAAATAAATATTAAAAAAAAAAAAGATTTCAATGTAATGTATTAAAACAAATGTCCTTCCCAAATCCATAGAAAAACACTAACTTATTTCAAAATTTCTATTTAGAAACACAAATATTTCCTAGCTGTGAACCATACGTGAAAACTTTAAAGTTTACTATTCAATTCTAAGTATGTTATCAGGAGTTTTCAACAGTTTTTCTCTTTTTAAAAATATCATTAATGGTAGTAATGGGAGCAGTAATACATAAGTTATTTTCACAAATAATGTACATATAAATTACTCAAGATCCAGGTAAGCAGCTGTGGAAGTTTTCTTATATGTACTATAGTTGCTATAATTAAGATGAATTTTTATATAAAGGATTATTACAATGTAATATCAGATTTACAGCAGATACCAGATAATACATGAAGGCATTTATGTTTTTATTTTAAAAATAAGCTATTGAGCACATTGGGTCATAAGAATATCTAGATAGATATAGATAAGATAGGCAGATAGTATCTGACCTCTAACAGCATACAGTCCCCTAGAGAATGGAAACAAAAAAATGAAATAGTCCCTCTGTTTTAAATGAATTTTTATAGCATACCACTAGTAGTGTTAACTTGGGTCAATTTTATCTAATACTGACTTCAATGACTTAGAAATCAATATTTACTAATTACAATAATAAGTCCTTCAAAGTAAAATCTCCCCTTATTCTCCTCACTGGATCATAATGTAATACTCCTTCCTTCATCTTAAAACATAACTCCTCTCTCACGACTGTTACCTCAATAATCAACTCTAGATATATGACTCTGCACACCCCACGTATTACTAGGAGGCTTAAAAATGAAGTCAGGATGGGAATACATCTCGGTGATAGAGCACCCTGGGTTCAATCCCCAGTACCGCCACTACTACCCTCAAAAAAACAAGTAGGGATAACAGGCAATGGCAGCACAAGAGCCAAGTTTTGCTTTGTTTTTTTTTTTTGTTTTGTTTTGTTTTGTTTTAATTATTTTTTTATCAGTTGTTCAAAACATTACATAGCTCTTGACAAATCATATTTGCTTTGTTTTGTTTTGTTGGTGCTGGGAAATGAACCCAGGATCCTCTTTGTGCTAGGCAAGTGCACTTCCACTGAGCTATATTCCCAACCTCAAGTTTTAAAGATGAAACAGTCTTCAATTGCCCATTTCTAAGCATATAACCATAAGACTAGTGATACAAATAACACATTAAAAATATACTCCTTTTTTGGAGGTGGGGAGGCAGAACCCACCGGGGATTGAACCCAGGACCTCATTCACGCTAGACAACATTCTACCACTGAACTAAATTCCCAGCCCTTTCTTCTAATTTTATTTTAAGAAGAGTCTGAATTGTCAGGTCTGGCCTTGAACTTGTGATCCTTCTGCCTCAGGCTCCGGAGTAGCTGGGATTATAGGCATGTACAACTGCACCTGGATAAAAATAAAAGATGGAAGAAAACACAACCAGTATTGCTCATGCCCATTTTTTTTTTTTTAAATAATTTCCTGCCCTTAAATGTGAGATCTCAGGAAGCCAGTGTTCATACTATCAGGTATCAGGGAAGGTGTAGTATTTTAATTTTTTAAGATCTAATTTCTGGGCTGGAAACACAGGTTAGTAGTAGGTCACTTGCCTAGCATGAATGAAATTGAGTTCAATCCCCAAAACTGCAAAGGAAAAAAAAAATAACAAACTAACAACATTTATCTAATAACTTTAAATGATGCCATTTAGGAGAACCTGTAACTAAGGCCAATATCTATATAGAATCTATTTCTGGCCCTCATAAAGAAATAAATTATACAATTATCAAATTAAAGATAAGCCTGTCTTTAAATATTTAAATATTTATTTTTTTAGTTGTAGTTAAACACAATATTTTTAATTTATTTATTCTTTTTTATGTGGTACTGAGGATTGAACCCAGGGCCTCGCCCGTGCTAGGCGAGAGCTCTACCGCTGAGCCACAATCCCAGCCCAAAGATAAGTCTGTCTTTATTTTATTTTTATTTTATCAACTAGATTTTTTTATACAACTAAAAACTGCAGTCTTCAGAGTAGCCATCGAATCCCAAGTCTAGGAATTTAGGCGGGGATAATAGAATATTTAGACATACTAGTGCAAAAAGAGGAATAGTGACTTTTCTACATTTGTCTTTGAACTATAATTATATCCTAATATATAGAGTTCTAAAAATAAAATATAAAAACTGGCCCTTGTTTACTGTAACTGTGCTTGAAAAACAAACCTTTTCGAACAATCAGCTCTAAGCAAAGGCAAATCCAAGCAATAATCAAAAACTCTAATATCCTAAGGTTTCAAGAATCATTTCAAATCTTAAAGTAAAAGCTTTACCTAAGAAAAATGTAGTGTATTTCTAAGTCAAAACTGAAACTTTTTGCAAAACGATATTTTTCTTATACCATGTAGTTCCCCCCAAAAGGCGATAAACTCTCTATTCTTGCTTTGTGCCTGAAGACATAATCTGCTTTTATCCTTTAGCAAAATATGAACCAGCTACTAGGCTGACAATGCCAAGAACCATGACAAAATGGATTATTAATGAGAAACTGAACTCCAGAACTCTATTAATTTATGTCTTCCTGTCGGATCCAAAAGATATATCAGCCTTCTCACTCAAAAGAAAAAAATGCCAACACTGTACTTTGTTTTAAAGTTCTCCACAGATGAAGAATTCATTATCCAAAGTACAGTTCTGTTATTTCAGGCTTTCTTGTAGAATAAAGAATCTTTATCAAATGGCTAAGAAAGCTGCTGACAAGTGCAAGTACCTTGCAAAATATATTTACGTCAAACATTCACTGAGAAAAACCAGGGGGAGGGGCAGAAAAAAGGTGAAAGCCCATGAAACATTCCTATCCCACCCTGTCCTGGCAGTCTTTAGAAAACCAAGCCCTTCTGATTCTAGTTATAACATAGTAAGCAGCATTAATACAAATGCATGTTTGTGGGCTTTTTTAAATTCCTAATTACACTAATTATTCTGACATGAGGGGAAATGATCTAACAAGTGAAGAGAAGAATGTGTGATTTCTTTATGCATAAACAATAATGTTTAAGTGACATAAAATATCCTTTTAGGCTTTCATAAGAAAATCTATCTAATCTATGCTTATCATAATATTTATGAAATAAAAAAAACAGAGAGGAAAAATTGCTATAATGTACTCTGTGTGACCTCTGCTTTCTACAGAGAATGGAAACAGCCTTTTGCTTTTCAATCCCCATCAAAGTGGAGTAAAAGGAGGGACGGCGTTCCCGTGCTCACTGCCATTAATCATTGCTTTCTTCAAACAAGTGCGTATTAATTTCTGTCATCCCAAACATCATCGAGTATTGTTACAGCACCGTTCACTCCTCATTCACCACCAGTTGTTACCAGTTTCCCTACACTGAGCAGAGACAGGGTGAATCGTGTGGATTTCAGTGTTAGAGGCCTTTATCCCTGGGGTGCTGACACCAATTAAGCCATTTCAAGAAGAAATGAGAACAGGCCCAACCCTTCCATGTAACAAGAGCTTGCACCTAGCTTTGGCAGGTTGCCATTTTCTCTGGCTTCACACTAAGAAATACTCTTCTCCACATCCTTTTGAATGATTCAGACTGTTTACATGTAATCGGTAACAATATCTTTTTGTTCAGTTCTGCAGGTCCAAACTTAATGCCCAACACAATCTCCACACAAAAGACTCTGGGTAATCTAGATGGCAATCCAGAAAGATGAATGCTACTATTACAGAATCATTAAATTCAGGTTAAGAAATAAAAGCATATATTCCCTATAACCCTGTGACGATTTTTTAAAGGGACATTTCAAACAAAAATTAGACTGCACAAGCTATTGCTTTTCTCAAACAGGGTTAATTAAAGACAAAATATTTTATTTCACTGGCTCAATTTCAGCACTGTATTTGCTAAAACACTTTATACATACAGGAATGTAAACCAGATACTTCCAGTATAACTGGCAGTTTGTATCCAGGTTAAAGAAGCTTATTACCAAACACTGTATTGACATTTGCTTTCTTTCTCAATCTTTGGTCAGGCACTAAGGCTATGCTTTATAAAAGGTTACTTCTAGTTGGGGGGGGTGGGGGGAATCTGCTCAAGAGAGTTTAATTAATATCATTTTTGCATCGTTAAATATAGAGATCCATCAAACTCTTTCACAATATTGTTGATTTTTTTGACCACTTTAGATCTAATCATTCTCCTTGTTTTAGACATTTACATCTGCTTTTAAGTTTTTATGGTTGCCTGTTGGCAGGCAGCAAAGTGGAGCTGTCGATGCTACTGCAGAATAATGCAAGGTTTGTTATGAATTAAATATTAGAAACCTTAACACAGCGGCCAATAAGAATTATTTGCCTTATTAAAGCAGCAGAAGACGCTGATTAAATTTTCATTGCATTGCAGTCTTTTTCCCATTTCTGCTTTCAATTCATCATTCTAATGTATGAAAGGCTCGCCGAATAATGGCAGGGGGACTTAATTTCTGGAATGCAAATATAGCAAAGAAAATACCATAAATACCCTCCCAGAAAACATTAAACAGTCAGTTCTAATTAAGTGAATACTAACTAAGTAAATATTCTCTTAAAGGGAAAAAAAATAATTCAAACGTCAAGAATTCCAGAAGGAAAGCACAATTTACCCATATTACAAATATACAGATACACACTGTAGGTGGACTGTATATTTTTTAAAATTGCACTTCTTGCAATGCTTTGCAGGCCTCAGAACACTCTGAAGAAACAGAATACAGTCACAATTATACTCAGTTTTGCAGTTTCTGAAAATTTAATAATTTTTACAAGAAAAAATGACAAGGATAATAAAACAATGTGCATAAAGTAGCACTTGACCAGAATAGAAACCAGCATTTCTGAATTCTTACATTATGTTTTA
>NW_026692912.1:18627500-18730000 GCF_021218885.2 Marmota monax | reverse complement strand
TGTCCATGAACAATTATCAAAAAACTAAAACATACATGGCTGTCAGTTGGTGGCAGAGTTCTTGCTTTCATAATAAATATAAAATCAATTTCCTGCTCTAGTTCCTATTCCAAGTTGAAAATGATATATCTGACTATGAATTCCAACTACCTCCATCCATAGTTTTTTATTTTTTTTTTAAAGAAAAAGGAGAGGCGAAGAAAAGAAAAACAAAACTTATGAGACTGCCTAAGTCAATTCTTCTTCATTTGAGGACATGTGGATAGTAAAGATAAGATGCACAAACTTGCCATTCCATTAAATATATATTTTAATTTAATATATATTTTAATCAAATGCCATTCAGTTATTTCATAAGTCCTCCCCAATAATTCCTATATAAATCATTATATGCAAGGGCTGGTACTGTAGCTCAGTGGTAGAGTGCTTGTCTAGCACACATGAGGCACTGGGTTCAATCCTCAGCACCACATATAAATAAATAAGTTTTTTTTAAAATCCTTATATGCAAGGCTTAGTATGTGTAAACGCCTATAAAAAGCTTTGTTTAATAATATGCAATTTCAAAAGCTTTTTGTTCCCATTTCAATCAAAAATAACTTCATACGTTTTAAATGAAATTTTGAAAGTAATCAGCAACTAATGAGAATTCATTGATTTAACTAGTTCAGGGAATCTGAAAAGGAAATGAGAATTTAAAGTAACCAAGTATTTCATTTAGAAAAGCAACTAATGTGCAGGTACTCTAAGTCCTCTTCCCATAGAATTATAATCAGGACTCTTGTCTCAGAAGAGGATATCATCCTCTATGTGCACATTCCTAATTTCCATTAACATTAACAGGCACCATACAAGCATACCCACACAACCAGGGAGATACCAGCCTTGGTAGTGTGCATGCATGGCAGCTGTGGTGACTAAATAATCCAGATGGCTCTGAGGAAAAGTTATGGTTTATTAGGTCTAGAGTCACAGTTACAGTGATGGAATTCAGACACCAGAACTAAGCCCCAAGATGAATGAATGCCTTACCCAAACCCTCTCCCATCTGACATACCCAGAGATATGTAGTTAGGCCAAAGTTTTACAATTCTCTCTACCAATGGTTTATGCAGGTATAAGTCTGTTTGAGAAAACAATCTTTTCATACAGCCAGAGAAATTCTGTCCTCCTCCTTTTCCCCACATCCACCCCAGTATTTCTTCATCCATTTCCTCATAAAACATAAGAAAATCACAAAAGTAGCTTTAAAGAGAGAAATTCAAAGCCCGAACCTAAACCAAATCAGTAAAACCAGAATCAAGTATGAAACTCCATATTCAACATAAAAATTAAATAACAATAATCTTACACATCAGATACATGTTAATATATCGATTCCACAGGTTGTATAAAGAGTAGTTTAACCACTAATTCTAATTAGTCCAGCTTTTATAGACTCAAGTTAGAATCTTAATGTTTATTTAATATAATTTCTTAAAGCCCTTCCTTCTTCCTTCCTTCCCAAGTGAGGAAAATATTCCTGTAAAGTTCTGTTTAGTGACAATATTGGCACACAAGTCAAAACACACAAGTTTACCCTTCTGAAAAGTTAAGTGATAAGAGTTCACTAACCACTTTGCTAAAATTATGTTTTAAGAAAAAGAAACCAAATGACACAAAACTTTTAATATATTTTTATGTAAAGAGAGTACAATGAAAACTTCATATTCTTTAACATTACACTTAAATAATCATAAGGGAGAAAAAAGAATCCACCAATGTTCTAGAAGTTTCTCTAGACCTTTCAATCAATTATTTATATGCAAAACCAAGAAAAACTAAGAAAAAAACAAAAAAATCAAAAAAAAAAAAAAAACAAAGCTCCTCCTGATGCTAAAGCTCTCAATTTACTGACAGGCAAATGGCTTCATGCTGCCACTTAATCTCATTTCTTGCATAATGCCCTCTAATTAGCATATCAAAGTGAATTAATACTTCTAGGGCATTAGCAATGGGGAAATCTGCTCCAGGCTCACAATAGCAGTTAAGAGAGAGCCAAGAAATCCTCAAAAACACCACAAACCACTTTGCATTGCAAAACTGTTCAATTTATTTATCCTCTCTCTCTAAACACTTTTACCGCACACTGTTTTACTACTGTTCACCAAACAAAATGATAATTGCCAAAGTTACCAGCATCTGTAATGCCTGTTTAGAATCTTAATTTAGATTATGTTGCAGATAATTTCTATATGCAACCATTTGTTCTATTATAAATGTTAATGTAGAGACAGTGGAAATGTTGACACTCTGAATTAGTTAATTTGAGTTTGAAATAAAATTTTATGGGATTTTAAATTTTATGAATTTTTTAATGCAAAAAGCCACCTGCTGGACGCTGATGCCTAAGAAATATGCTCTGAAAACTGATGTATCACATATAACAAAACAAAACCAAAAAAGAAAAAAAATCATTTTGCCCTAACATATGTTGAGTCTCCCAAATAATGGTTTAAACAATCATCAGCATTAAAAGGATTACATTGTATACCACGTCCTCATTAGTATGATCACACAAAAAGGGTTATTGTTCAAAACAGCTTAACCTTTTTAAAGCACTTAAACTGAAAGAAAACACGTGCAAAACTTTAAACAATTATTTTTATCCATAATTACTTTGTTTTCAGTTCTAGTCAATTACTATCGTGTAGACACAAAGTCAAAAAAAAATATTAGCAAATTCAATTTGACACATTCTATCACATCAATTCTTTGCTAGATGTACACCCAAATTTAGTGCCAAAGCAAACTATACTTACCAGTAAAAACTACAAACATACTATATTTATAGAATATGACTATGAAAAAAATAATAAAGACAGGATTCTGGTTACAATTCTGCCTGCAAAGAGGATCATTAAATCAACTGTTGAAGATTAATGAAATTTATTTCTAATATGTTTTGTGTCTGAAGGCATAAAAAGATGATATTTTTTTCCAGTGGCTCATT
Source organism: Marmota monax (assembly GCF_021218885.2). Lineage (NCBI taxonomy): Eukaryota > Metazoa > Chordata > Mammalia > Rodentia > Sciuridae > Marmota > Marmota monax. Next base: position 18,727,008 of record NW_026692912.1, on the reverse strand, counting down.
CAACCATTACTTCTTAATTTATTTGCTAAATATAACACCACTATCACCTTGCTATGATAGCACTTTGTTTAACTTCTTTAACTTTGTTTAAAAAAAATATGATAATCAGGCCTGAAAAACTTTGACCAATTTATACTACATAGTGATGTAAATTATTTACTCTCCTCACACACACTCAAATGGCATAGTAAACTGGAGCAAATGCATGAAAAGGTCAACATGGGAGGGGAGAATATGCAAGCTTTGTTAGTCAGTTACTACCTAAATCATGCTGATCACACTGATAAATGGCTAAAACACAAGCCTGCTGAGAAAACAAATAAAACATTATTCTCCTAGTGTCAATATTAAAATAATAAATATCTAAAGATGTTTACACATATATGAATAAAGGAAAAATAGTCTAAATCCTTATTTAACTTGATGTGTCAGTGCTGATGTGTCAAGTATTTATTCAGAATAGATGCCTCATAGTATGAGTATAAAATAAAGTGATGACTTAGGGTGTGGTTCATGGAATACAGTTTCACGTCTTATAGCCCCACTTCATACCATATAATTTCATTTTATACCATGCCCCTCCCTACACAGTACCAAATTATAAATTAGCCAATAAGACATTAATTTAAATCTTGCCCTGAAGTAATCTTTTTCAGAATTTATAAATTGAAATCTAAAAGAATAAGTAATTAAAAGGAAAAGCATCATTGTATGAAAAATGTACACATGTATATTTTATATAAGCCAATGAACTTGTATATTCTTTGGGACAAATTGGGATTTCCTTTGCCAGTACTTAATTAATAGTAAAATAACATAGTAAAGTCCCAAATAAAATACCAAAATTACACAAACTAATAAAATGAGGCTCACTAAAACAGAGACACAAAAGAATTACTTACACAGATCAAGTTAATATTGACAAGAGGGTTCGATATATTTTTATTGGGAATAAGAAAAATAAAACACCGTTGAAAAACAGCCCAACATTTTAAAAATCATAATCTACACAATACTTCAGATCATCAAGCTCTAAACCATGTTGGCAATGACATTTTTTCCATGTTTTCTACAAATAGATTGCATGGAGAGGAGGAAAAAGAAAAAACAATTATTTTATATCCTCCCTCAAAACCTACAAAAGCTCCAGTGGGATATACAAATCTATAAAAATAGAGAAAAATTGTTAAAATATTTTTAAACTGCTTCAAGGAAAATATATTGGTAAAGCAATATAATTTATGACATTTCCAAGATAGACTGACTTTGTATTTTTCCTGTTTAATCATTTAGCATTTCCACTGTAAACAGACATAATGTCTGCCTAAAACTGATGTAAAATTTGAAACATTAAAGTTCCATTAAATTTTGCTTCAAATAATTCTGGGAGGATTGGGATAACAGAAAAAACAAGACTGGCCAATTGCTGCTATTGCTGAAGGAGAGCAATGAGTTCACGTTAGAGGAGTTCAAAAATCTCTTTTTTTTTTTACATGCATTTCCATTGGAAGTTTTCCATAATAAAAAGTTTTAATAAGTAGAATGGATGATTAAAACAAAAATAAATCATGTGTGGAATAGTGCATTTGTTTTCAAAACTTCAGAACAAATGTAACAATTATATTGGGTATAGAGCACCATCAACTTAGAACATGCAGTAAATACAATAACATTTAGACTCAAATAACAATTTTCACCTTTCTTGCTAAATTTTTACTTGATAGAAGATTTAGTTTTCATACATTAAGAATTAGAAGAATCACACAGCAATGTACAAAGAAAAATCTAATAATTTTTACATGGAAGTATTAAAAAGAAAACAGACCAGAAAAAGAGCACTCCAACAAATCTTTAACATGAAGGGTCTGAATTAAATAGAAGGATGTTGACTGAGAGTACTGCCTTGTACCTCTAAAAGCTAGTCATCTACAACAATAAAGATAAAAGGTTTAATCTCACATCACATACCAGATGCATATAAAAACTCACTTGTAAGCTACACATTTGACCTAGTTTTGAATATCTAAAATTCTTGACTTTTTCTAGGGAGGATCCCTTTAAAAGTTAAGCATTTTAAATAGTCATTTTCTTCTTCTCCTTAAACATAAAAAATACTCCAACCAGCCCAACCAGCCAAGCAGGCCTTTCTCTTCCCCTGCGGACACCTCCTGCAGTAGAGAAGTTCATTAAGTTTTATGATCTTCCCAAGTCAGTCCTGCTTATAAGCCTCACAAAGGCTACAAATCTGGCAAACCATCATGTATGCCATTAGACATTACTAGTAAATGAACGCTATTTAGGGTTTGTGGTGGCAATAAATCAGAGTTTGGTTGGCAGCTATCAACATGGAATATTTTAACCTACCGTTTAAAAAAAAAAAGATTTTGTTAATTTTTTAATATGACTTTTTTTTCCACAATACTATAATTCACATTATGTACTACAATACTAGATTTTCATTTAAAAAATAAAAACATTTTCTTCATTCAAACTCTCATAATTAACAGCTTTGGAAAGAAGGCAGATTTGTGAGGATAGAATATGTCACAAAGGAAAGCATGGCAACAATCAAGATTGAGGTGACTAAAAAGAGATGAAGGAGTACAACCAAAAGAAGGTGGCAGATAAGCAGGCCTCATGGCTTCAGGAATATTTACTAAGAGATAATGATAAAATACAGCTTTAAAAAATCAGGAGGAACATTCTAACATATCAACAATTATCTCGCTGGTGGTTAACTTAGTTTAAAATGGACACATCTCAATTTAAAAGGCTGTAACTTTTCAACTGCTTTAAAAATGCACAAATGTCACAATTCAATATTTCTGCTCCCCAAATAACTGTATAATAAATTTCACAAAAGAATACATTTTCAAGAAAAAGCAAGCATCTTACAGTAAAAGTACACTTTTCTTACCTCTGAACAAGAAAATAATATAATTGTGGAAGATCACCCATTTATCTGTCAGAAGAGAAAAATACCTTTTCATATTTGGTAAGGGGGAAAAGATGTTTTCCAAACTAAATCCCTCATGTGCATTAGAACTGGCAGTATTCATTGCCTGATCAGAAACCTCAAAATTTACTGGCAGATCTACAAATACGTGAAATTTTTCTAAAGTGATTTTGTTTTATTTTAGAAGAAAAGCACAACTGAAATGACATTATCCACTGAAGTGACAATCTCCCACCCTCAACCAGTCAACCCCCTACCACTCCATTATACAGAACAGAATCATCATATATTGTTCCTGGTTTCTATTCACAAATAACTAGGCAAACTTTTTCTAGATTATAATGAATTAATCTTTGAATATCATATTGATAGGTTCAATAAAATGATTTAAAGAAAAGGTATTATGGAAGATACATATATTCTACAATGCTTATTTTCTAAGTTTATGATGTTTCTTAAACATGACTGTGGAAACAGATGGGGGGTGGGCCCTGGAATTTGCTACTCAGCTTTCTCTGTTTTAGTAGCACTAATGTCTATACAGCTGTTTTATTTCAAATTGAGGGATGTGTCCAGCAATCCTGTCTTCTACCAAGACTAGTTTGGGAGGGTGAGGTGGAGCTATGGACAGTGGAGCAGAAAGAAGAGGAGAGGAGAGAAAGAGCTTTACCCTCATCAATCACTCAGTACTTAAATCCCATCCCTCTGGAGCTTAGAGAGGCTGGCAGGAAGATGCCTCTACCCAGACAGCCGCCTTTACTCTTTGTCGGCTGTTGGCTTTTTACAAAAGAGATAACGTGCAAACTTGGATCTGGTGGCCAAAACAAAAAAAATAGAGGACCTAATTTACAAGTTATCACTGAAAGCCCCAGAAACAATTTTCAAAACACAAAAATTTCTTTTGTCAGCTACCTCTTGCTTCTTAAATAGCAAAAGCCCTACCGAAGACATCTCTGCCAGTAATCCCAGACTCTAAAAAGACTTGTTTCTTTTCTTAACTCACCTTTGACATGTGGTTGACTATATTTTCCTTTAAGAATGGTGTAACTAAGTCCTATGCAAATAAGCAACTAAGAGGACTTAACACTTCTTAATTGAATTCTGCCTGCTGCTAAATGTCTAAACATGAAAAGCAGTTGGGGTCTTAAGCTAGCCAGGCCTAAACTTAAAATAGGCAAAAAAAAAAAATTACAAATTTTGAGAAGGGGATAAGAGCAAAGAAGTATCAATCCCTTTTCCCTAGTAATATAATGTCGTGTAAAGTTGAATCAATCTTAATATTCACAACATAGTCAATACCCCAGTGCTTAGCAGTCAGCAAAAACTCAAGTAGAGCCCAGATAGCAAAAAACCTTTGGACATTAAACAACATAACTTAATTTAGGAATTATACACTTTTAAGCTTCTAAGTTGAGAATCTTCAAGATTTAATGCTGGATGTCTTATTTTATAGTTAGATAAAAGTCATCTACCACTTTAAATAGTAATACATTCTAAAGGCAGCTAAAAATCAACACAGAATAAAAGTTAGTGATTTAAAATTATTGGTTTTCAAAATGTAAAATACATCTTTAAAAGAATAACAACATTAAGAAACTATCCATACTAAGTGGATGAAAAACAAGAAAAGTACTCTTTAGGATCTCTTAATATTTGCTGCTAATTACGGTTAAGAATACATATTTAATAGACAATAATAACCCATCAATTTTTCTGGAATAATTTTAGGAAAGGTATAGTATATTGCAGAGTGAAACGTATTAGTTTACAAGGAGGACAACTCAACTACCAACCTAACAATCCTATGTAGTGTGCTATTATTTGCACACTCAATTTAATCACATCAACTATTTAAATAGCATCACTTAGATACTGCTGTATCCTGGACTTCAACTTTTTCTCTTTGCCTCAACATTTAAAAATGCAACTTTAAAATACCACATATACCACACACACACACACACACACAAAAAAAAAAAAAAAAATAGAAAGGCTTATTTAATGCACTTGTTTGCCATTAACAGGGAAGATAATGACAAATATAAACTAAAACATCTAAATTAAATCTCTACTTCCAATTGAACCTTATCATAACCTAAGGACTACAACATCCAATTGAGAAAGTCTGATAAGAAAGTTAAGCTGGAATGAACTACCCAAGGTATTTGCCTAATATGCCCTGTGGTTTTCATTACAGCGCTCCTGCAAAAACCTGTCTTCTTACATATTCCCTGCCTTGAACTTCAAAATTATTTAGCCTGCATCTGTGCACTTTTCTTTTTACATTAAGCATAGTTAACTGTTTCAAGATTTTAATGAAGGCATTAATAAATGTAATACATTGTATATGCCTAAACACATTATTACCCTTCTTGTATTCTTAAAATTAAGTCTTCCCACCTAAAACACTAATTCAAACATGCTAGTGAGGTCTGCTCAATTGCATCTATTCTTTTATCAGTGGAGCTGAAGCTTACGCCTAAGAAAAACAAAGTTCGGGCGATGCTTCTCCCAGGGAATCGGTCCCTGGCATCCAGTCTCCCGTTGCTCCTTTTAAAAACTGACACACAAACAAGGCAAGAGAGGGCGGCAGGCGCTCCAGGCCCCCTCCCTGGCTGCAGCCAGGGACGCCCGCCTAAGGACGGCGACCCAGTCTCCTCCGCACCTACAGTTCATTTTGCACCAGGAGCGGAATTGAGAAATCGACTCCAGATTTATTGCAGTTTTTTCTCAAGATCAGGAGGTGGGAAGGAGAGAATGATCAAAGATGGCGGTGCCCAAAAGCAGCAGCTCTCAACTGGAGAGTCGATGGAGTAGCTCCAACCCCACCTCGGGGGTTTCCAGGCCCGCAGCTAGGCGCAGAGTCTTACCTGTTTTCTCTTTGATCTCACACAGGACGCTGAAGAGCGCGGGTTTCATTCTATGACAGTTCAGGGCATGTTTCCTAAAAAAGCAAATAGCAAAACACAAAGGTATTAGCATTACCTATGGAATAATATGGCGCCTTCCTTTAAGTTAGACCCAAGATTTAATTCAGACTTCCTATTTTGGAAAGCTCTTTTGAACTTTATTTTAAAAATAAAACTGAAGTTGACTAGTTCGCAACAGCCGGCAAGCTCCGGCGGCTAAAGCTCCAGCCCGAACGCAGCGCGACACATCTGCCCGGCAGACAGCAGCCTCGGCGACCGCAGGCGCGAACCCGCGAGGGGAGCCTTGCTCCAGGGACAGGCGGCAGTGACCCAGGAGAGGGGACTGTTGCGGAGGGGCTCCCGCTTCGTACCTCCGCTTGCGGAGCGGGCGCGGCCGGTCGGCCTACGGCGGTCGGCAGGCGAGTGACAGCTCCGCAAAGTTTGCAAGGCGGCCCTCCCTCCGGGAGAACTTGGCCGCCCGCACCCGCTCCCGCCAGGGAACCGCCCATCGCCCCGCGCGGGGCTGGGACGACCGCCCGCACAGCGAGGTCGTGCCGCGGCCAACGGGAGTCGGCACCGCGACTCCGGGCCCGCGGAGAAAGTTGCACTTCCCTCCAGTGCGGCCCGGGCCGGGCGGCGCGGCGCGCACGGGGGTCCGGGCGGGAGGTTTAAATCCTGGGAGAGGACCGGGCTGGGAGAGGGCCGGACACCGGGAGACAAGGAAACCACAAAACCGCGTGCCACCAAGTCCGTCCCTAGCCCCGGGAGCAACTTTGCCGACTCCCGCCGGCGACGGGGAGCGCGGGAGAGTGCCCCGAGGCCGGGACTGGAGGCCGGCTTTCCGAGAAAGTTCCCGCCGGGGGCTGAGGCCCCTGCCCCGGGCGCCACCCGGGGCCCCGACTCGGCCGCGGGCCCTGCTCCCGCACACACACAAAAGATGCTTAATGAGACGACACCAACTTTGCTTGCGCCTCGTCCAAGCTCTGGTCGGTGATGGTCATGATCTGGTGGAGGATGTCGCCGATGTCCTGCTTCCTGCCGTCGCCGTCCGCCCCTTCGTGGCCGTGCGGGGGAGGCGGCAGGGCCATGCCCCCCTGCACCGAGTGGCCGGCCAGGTTCACCCCGGCCAGAGTCTGCAGCATCCTGGATTGATCGTCCATCCCGCCGCGCGCGGGCGGGAGCGGGCGGCGGCGGTGGCTAAGGCGAAGGCTGAGGCGGCGGCGGCGGCGGCGGCGGCGGCGGCGAGGGAGGAGAAGAAAGAGGGGGAGGGGGAGGGGGAGGCGGCCGCGCGCTCCCCGCCCGCTCTGGGAGGGGGCGGCCGGGCCGGCGGGGCCCGCGGCTGAGGCTGTGCGGACCGGCGCCCGGCTCCGGCTTCCGCCGCCGCGGAGGCTGGCGAGGAGCGGCGGGCGGAAGCTCGGGGCTCGGCGGTGGTAGCGGAGGCGGAGGCAGAGGCGCCCGCTGCCCTCACGCGGCCGCCGCGCCGCCTCCTCGCCGCCGCGCGCCCCGCCGGGCGGCCCCGCGCAACTTGCTCCTCAGCGCCGGCCGAGTTGCCGGGACGCCGCCGCCCCCCGCGCCAGCCTGCGCTCTCCCCTCCTTCTGCTGCGGCCGTCGCCGCCGCCGCCGCCGCCTGGGCCAGGCGGGATCCGAGCCCCGGCGGCCCCGGGGGAGGGAGCGGCGGCGGCGGGTGGCGGCGGAGGAGGAGGCCGGCCGGCGGGCCGCGGGGAGCGAGGGGGGCTGAGGAGGAAAGTTTGGGAGCGGGCGGGCCCGCGCGGCGGGGACGCGGAGCCCGGTGGAGGGCCCCGGCGGGCCGCGCGCCGGACGGACAGCAGATTGATGGGGCGGGAGAAGTCGCCGCCGCCACTGCCGAAGCCTCGCACCCAGCCAGCAGCCGCCGCGGACCGGGCTCGAAGGCCGCTCGGCTGAGGGATTGACAGGCTGCCAGTGCCACTCACTCACTGCGGCCCCGGCGCTCGGGGGGAGGGGTGGGTGCGAGCGGGAGGGCGGGGGAGTACTCCTCACGCCCCGCCCCCGGGGGCGGTGCGCGCTCTCATTGGGCCTTGAGCCTCCCGCCGCCGCCGCTGGCACCGCCCCTTTTGGCCTCTGGTCCCGGGCGCCCGCGAGCGCGCCCGAGAGCCTTAAGCCTTGTCGCATCCTCTCCCTCCGGGATTGAAGCACCCTGGCCTGCAAATGTTGTACCCCCGCCCAGACTCCTGCTTCCTACTATTAGCAGTCATTGATGCGAGGTTGTCTATGGAACAGGGGGCAACTGTCTCCAAAGCCATCCGTGTGCTCTTTCGATGAGCTTCATGCCTTGGACAGAGCCTGGTACACTTTCCCGCTCTTACAGTCAAGAGGTAGTACTCTCTGGGCACCCGGCCGCGCGTCCCGGGCCAATGGCATCTCTCTCGGAACCGAACGGGGCGGGACAGAGACAAGAAAGAGCCGTCACAATTGGAGCGTTCGAAAGGTCCTGGGTAGAGGCGGGGAAGGAGTGGATGGCGGCCCCGCCTTTCCCGCGGTCGCCATAGTAACCGAGAGCGCGCCCCTCGGAGTTGGCGCCGACTCAGGGACCTTGCACTGCCCCTCAAGGGGTGACTAGTTAAGTTTCGGGGATCCTGTTGTCTCGAACGCATGAAACTGAACTGAACCGATCCGAGTGAGGTACACTCGGAAAGGGGAACATAAGAAAATGTGTCAGAGAGAAGCAGGTCCGGGAGGAGGGAAAGTGCCTGACGTCCTGGACTAATTTCAAGACTAACAACACTTTACACACTCTGCAACTCCTGGTAATCCAGGGACTACTCTTTGGCAGCCTTGCTTTTAGATGCCTCCATATGTAACAAAGCTGCAAAAACCAGGTCTTTTTTTAAATATTTTTTAGTTGTTGATAGACCTTTATTTTATTTATTTATTTATATGTGGTGCTGAGAATTGAATACAGTGCCTCATGCGTGCTAGGCAAACACTCTTACCTCTGTACTATAACTCCAGCCCCAAAAAGCCAGATCTTTATTTCAAAAATATGTTTGTTTAAAACAGAGTGGATTTCATTTGTCAACTTACCCATCACAATGAGTCATTTAATATGGGTGACTCCAGCCATAGATTTTCATAAAACCTTTTCACCCATCATAACCTGTTTACAAATGACTAGAAGATCAAATTATCTTGAAATCTGGACGTCCACCTCCTATGGAGACTTGAGCTTGTTCTTAAACTGACTTCCCAAGCAGCGGCTTCAAAATGATTTCCCCATTTTAAATAGATTGGAGCTCACCCTTGATTAGTCCTTTGATTAGGAGATCTGAAAAGTCTTTTTGTTCCTTCCCCAAACTCAATTAAGGAGATTTCTTGGAAAGCTGGGAATGGAGCCACCATTTGATCCAGCTATTCCCCTTCTTGGTCTATTCCCTAAAGACCTAAAAAGAGCATGCTACAGGGACACTGCTACATCGATGTTCATAGCAGCACAATTCACAATAGCTAGACTGTGGAACCAACCTAGATGCCCTTCAGTGGATGAATGGATAAAAAAAATGTGGCATTTATACACAATGGAGTATTACTCTGCATTAAAAAATGACAAAATCATAGAATTTACAGGGAAATGGATGGCATTAGAGCAGATTATGCTAAGTGAAGCTAGCCAATCCCTAAAAAACAAATGCCAAATGTCTTCTTTGATATAAGGAGAGTAACTAAGAACAGAGTAGGGTCGAGGAGCATGAGAAGAAGATTAACATTAAACAGGGATGAGAGGTGGGAGGCAAAGGGAGAGATAAGGGAAAATGCATGGAAATGGAAGGAGACCCTCAGAGTTATACAAAAGTACATACAAGAGGAAGTGAGGGGAAGGGGAAGAATAATATAAGGGGGACAAACGAATGTCAGTAGAGGGGGCAGAGAGAGAAGAGGGGAGGGGAGGGGAGGGGAGGGGAGGGGGGATAGTAGAGGATAGGAAAGGCAGCAGAATACAACAGACACTAGTATGGCAATATGTAAATCAATGGATGTGTAACTGATGTGATTCTGCAATCTGTATATGGGGTAAAAATGGGAGCTCATAACCCACTTGAATCAAATTGTGAAATATGATATATCAAGAACTATGTAATGTTTTGAACAGCCAACAATAAAAAATTTAAAAAAAAAAAAAAGATTTCTTACCTGAAACCAAAATTAGGGGTGTGAAGGTATGAAAAATAGTTCTTACTCTGCAGGGTTTAATGTAGGACAAGCAGTTCTTTAAATGCCAGATGGATTCTTGGAATGAAGCAGGCTACTCAGTTCCAGGTTCTTTCCTTCATATGTTGTGTGTACTTTTAAATACTCCCTACTGCAAAGCTAATAGCCAGGCTTACAGTTAGGCAAGCTAAAATCCTTACCAACTGCACAGCTGCTGAGGAGGGAGTTCCAAAGACCTCAGAAGAGCCTCCTTGACGTTCATTAATATTCCCTGCTCTTCTATAGTCCATTTATGTGTGAAGTTTCTGATCCTCCTTTAAGCCCTCATTAGGAGTTACTCATAGTTATCATTGATTGGTTTTCTCTTTGTTCTCATTTTTCAAAGCTGTCACCAAATTGTTATACATTTTTGCATAAAGGAGCAAGAGCGAGTAGACTACCTTCCATAGTTCTCCAATGCTTAAGATGTAAAAACCACAGAATTCTACCTGAAAGATGCCTTAAACTCTAAGTTTCCTTCCAGCTCTAAAATTCAATGATCCTGTGAATCACTATTAGGCCTCCTCCCTGCCCTTCTTCTAGGCTCATAATCTTGACTAATCAGTCATGAGAATGAAGCTAATTAGCAATGAGGATTTATGGTTATTTCTCACCCACTCCAAACAATGAATTTTGTAAGCAAAGCAACATATATAAAAATGTAAATGAAATTTAAGAAACACTTAAGCAAATAAAGGCAATTGGGAACTATAGGCTATGTAAACAAAGTGGAATATAAAAACATAAATTAGAATTAAGAAAACAGTTTAGCAAATGCCAGCAATTAGAAGTAAAACAAACTTGTTAAGTGTCTAAATTCAGCAGCTAGGTTGTGGCACCCACCTCTGAACCCATGGTCATTCACTGATGTGCAAACTTGATACCATAATTCAGCATTGACTAGTTGGATAAGGTTGAACACTCTTAAGAGCCTTCTCTTTTGGTTACTATCAATAAAAGTTGGAGTAAAAGCCATAGGGTCCTAGCAAGGATTCTCTCACAGGCTTATTGTCAACTGCCATTGATTTAAAGCATAAATTCTTTTAGATTGGTTTCCAAGCCCAAAGAAATGGTGTCAGCTAATTGCAGATGCTCCAAAATCTCTTGTGTTTGTGCCCATTTCTCATATTGGATATTGCCTTATCTTTGTTCAGCAATCTAAATCACATGGTTGGTGCCTTCAGAGATAATAGAATAGAACTCCCTAAGTACCTGAATCCATCTTTGCTGTTTCTAAGGCAATGATTATTAAAAAGTCATGGAAAATGTAATTTGCTTTTGATGAGTGGACATTCTTATAAAGCTTCACATTGACAAAGTGGTGAAAACCAAGCAGAAACCCTTTCATAGCCATCCCTTTCCATGAATTTATATTAAAATCACCATCACCTCTATCAGCAATGTGGACATTATCATAGCAGAAGATATTATCAAGCACTTTCTTGAGACTGAGAAACTGCTCTGTGTTCCCCTTGCTTCAACTTACTGTAGTCTCACTACAACCCTATCTGGTTGGGATTTTTTTTTTTCTTTTTTCGTACTGGAGATTGAGCCCAGAGTGCTTATCATTAAGCTGAGGTTCTCACTAAGTTACTGAGGCTGGCCTCAAACTTGCAACCCTTCTTCCTCAGCTTCCCAAGCCACTAAATATGCACCACTGCATCCAGCTGAGATTATTATTAATTAAGAAGTAGAATGAGAGAAGGTACAGAGCTTGCATAAGAACATAAAACCAGTAAGTACTGGAACTTCAATTCAAATCATGATCTCTGTGGCTGCAAAGACTACTCTATAAAACACTAGCGCAAAATAAATAAATAAATAAATAAAGTTATTTAATTTAAATTGCTAAGTAAAATTACAAGACCCTAACAGATAAACTGAAAAATAATAAAAAATAAATTAATAAGTGTTAGGTAAAAAGAGAACAAACAACTCTATTTTGTCTCACCAAAGAAGAGGAAGGAAATGAAGACAAAAGAGAGTCAGACAATTCTTCATGGCCACCTGCCACCCCATCTCTCTGAATCTATTCTGTCAGGCCTGTATTCACTAACTTTCATCTGCTTCAAACTCCCTCAGAATATATTGCCTGTATTAACTAACTTACCACCATACTAGATAGTCCTGTGCTATTTGCTCTCAATTTTCCTCATCGGGTTCATAAGCATATTAAGGGCAGGGTATTTTAAGAGGTGATTTTAACATGACCCCTTGGGTTCAAAGAGAAAGAAACATACATCTAAGAAAGGGTTATATTTCCTAAGTTGTCTCTTTGGGAAAACTGACCCAATATTTATTTCCCAGACATATCATTGTTCCACTGTTTTAAGAACGACTCTTTGGGACTGGTTGATATTATATGTAACATACAACAAATGTTTATCTTCTGAGAATGGATTTGATTTTGTAATCAGGGTTGGAGGTAAAACAGTTCACCTTTCTACCATGAGGCCTTAAAGGAGAATATTTATTTGAATATATAATTTATGGAAAGTTTGATAGAGAGTCCACCTCTCATGTCCTTTGATTCTTCATGACATTCAACTCAGTGCAGTCTCATACATAGTAGGCACTGGGGCTGACACTGTCAGTTCTTTGCCTGTCACCTGTTGGCCCACCTTTTTCCATACTGCCTGATTATATTCCAATGGCAATGTGGTTAGTCCTAGTCAATGTCTAAGACAAGTATGAGCATCCTGTCCCCCATCTTCTCAGCCTGTCAGAAAGAGGTTGACTTTGCCGAATTAAAAAAAAAAAGATACAGAAAGAAGGAGAGAAAAAGGAATAGATATGGTTCTTCTCTCCTTCCATCTTTGAACATAATCCTGACTCTGGATTGGACAGCTGCCATCTTGTGATAATAGAATGATGTTATAAGGATAAAATCAGCATGTTTTGGTGGTTTATCTCTGTGGAGTTCCTCCCAAAACTCACCCCAATTTAATCATGAGAAAAGCATTAGACAAATCCCCACTGAAGGAAATCCTACAAAATTTTGACCTGTTAGTATTCCTTGAAACCATCAAGTTCATCAAAACAAAGGAATGTCTGAAAAGCTGTCACAACCAAGAAGTAAGTCCCTAGTTGGACATAAAGAGTAGTTGTAATCTCATATCCTGTACAGAATCTGGGGACAGAAAAAGAACATTAGGTAAAAACTAAGAAAATTTAAATAAAATATGGACTTCATAACTGTTGGTTCGTTAATTAAAACAAACATGCCATATTGATATAGAATGTTAATAGAAAAACAGGGTAGAGACATTGAGGAAAACTTTACTACCTTCCCATTTTATTTCTGTAAATACTTAGAAATAAAATATTTGTTAAAAAACAGAACTAAAGCAGTATACAGAGGTGCATGTCTGTAATCCCAGCTGCTGGAGGAGGCTGAGACAGGAGGACCAAAAATTCAATGCCAGCTTCAGCAATAATGAGGCACTAAGCAACTCAGTGAGACCCTGTCTCCAAATGAAATACAAAATAGGGCTGGGGGTGTGGCTCGGTGGTCCAGTACCCCTGAGATCAATTCCCAATAAAAAAAAAAAACTAAATGAGAGAGAGAGAGACACCCTAGGTGTCTGCAGGCACTGTTGAACATCTGAACCAAACCAGCATTTATTTACCCCTAGATTTTTAGTTTAATGATAAGTTCGGTTCCTATTTTTAAATTTCTGTTGATAGTTTTCTATTACTTGCAGCATAGCTAATATAGAACTATAAATTCTTTTTTTAATATTTATTTTTTAGTTTTAGGTGGACACAATATCTTTATTTTCTTTTTTATGTGGTGCTGAGGATCAAACCCAGTGTCTCACGCATGCCAGATGAATGCCCTACCACTTGAGCCACATCCCGAGCCCAATAAATTCTTAAAGAATGTATAGACAGATCAATGAATGGATGGATGGAGGGAAGGAAGAGCTGGGCACATAGTAGGAACTCCCACAGATGGGCAGATGTATGGTTAAAAACAAAAAAGTATTAGGGGTTGGGGTTGTGGTGGCTCAGTGGTGGAATGCTTGTCTAGCACATGTGAGGCACTAGGATCAATCTTCAGTACCACATAAAAATTAAATAAATAAAATAAACGTATTGTGTTCATGTACAACCAAAAATATTTTTTTTGAAGTTTGAAGTCAGGCACAGTGACACACACACACACACACACACACCTGTAATCCTAGCTACTAAGGAGGCTGAGGCAGGAGGATAGCAAGTTCAAGGTCAGCCTCAGCAACTTAGCAAGGCCCTAAGTAATTTAGCAAGATCTGTCTCAAATTAAAAATAAAAAAGGGCTGGGGATGTAGCACAGGGGTAAAGCACCCCTGAGTTCAGTTCCCTGTACTAAAAATAAAAAGGGGTAGAGGAGATAGATCTCAGGGGCAGAGCTCTTACATGGCATGCATAAGGCCCTGGGTTCAGTTCCTAGTACTAGGGAGAAAAAAAGAAAGTTTGAGCTGGCATGGTGGTATACTGCTGTAGTCCCAGCTGCTCAGGAGACTGAGATGGGAGGATCCTTTGAGCCCAGGAGTTGGAGTCCAACCTTCAACAGGGCAACACAATAAGATCCTGTCTTAAACAATTAATTAATTAATTAATTTTAATGGGTCACAGTGCTGGCATATGCCTGTAATTCCAGGTACTCAGGAGTTGGAGGCAGAAGGATTATGAACTCAAAAGCCAGCCTGGGTAACATCAAGACCCAATCTCAAAAACACTTTTTTTTTTTTTGGCGGGGTTGCGGGGGGTGTCTGATTTTTGTACTGGATTCCTGGGAGGAAACATTTAAGACCTTTGGAATTGGATGGGTTTACTATTCATGAACAATTGGCTCACATCTGATTTTATAAGAAGAGTTAATTCAGGATGATAGCTGGTCACAAGAAAGACTATCCCTGTGACTGGAAGTCTGGAGTTTTGAGCCAGTTTAACCTTCCAGGAGAGAAAGGGAGCTGGAGTTTGAGTTCAGTGACAAAGCCAGTGAGTCAACCAAGCATGTCTACTACATCAAGAAACCCTAAAACAATGGATTCAATAGTACATGCCTGTAATCCCAGAGGCTTGGGAGGCTGAGGCAGGAGTATCAAAGCTAGCCTCAGAAACTTAGAGGGACCCTGTCTCAAAATAAAAAATAAAAGGGCTCAGGGGTGTGGCTCAGGGGTTAAGCACCCATGGGTTAAATCCAGTATGGAAATAAATGAAATTCTAATAAAATTCTAGACACCAAAGGCATGAATATGTCAGGAGGGTGATGAACTCCTACACCACAACAATTAAGCATAGAAACTCTGCATTTTAGACCCTCTCAGACTTTGCCCTTGACTTCTTCATTTGACTGGTCCTAATTTATATCCTTTACAATAGTACTGTAATCATAAGTATAGTGCTTTCCTACATTATTCTATGTCATTCTAGAAAATTATTGAACCTGAAAGACCCATAGGAGCACCCAAATCTATACCCAGTTGATCAGAAGTGGAGGGGGCCTAAAGCCCTTAACTTATGACTGGCTGCTGAAGTGCAGGCAGTCTTGTTCAGCCCCATCTGCTTAACTGGTCTAATGCTGATTCTAGGCAGTTAGCTTCAGAATTTTGTCACCAATATACTAGGAGGTCTAGGGCTTGAAGAAGAGGATAAGGTGCATAGAGCTGCTGTGGTAGAGACAGCAGGTGACCTTCTCCAACATCCTTTCCCTTTGTGATCAGAATCTGGGGTTTTTGTTGTTGTTGTTGTTGTATGTTTGTTTGTTTTGTTTTGTTTTAACTGCATACTTCTCTGCTTAGAACTAATACCATCTCCCTACCCTCCTTGAATTTCAACCATGTGATTAAGTTCTGGCCTTTGAGATATACAGGGAAGTATAATGTGGAATTTTTAAGAAGCCTACTTACAGGGACCTAACTTAGTTAAATGGAGTTCTTTCCCATTTCATTCCCCCTTCTCTTTTTAGCCCACAGCTGGGGCTTCAGGAGTCATCCAGGACCATGGGATGACCTTGAGAACAGACACTGTACACAGAAAAATGAAGCAAAACTTAAATGGCACCACAATGCCACTGTCCAAGGGAGGATACTAGCCCTCAATTGCTTCCTGCACACATCTCTTACTGAGGGAGGAATAAACTTCGATCTTATTTAAGTCAGTGCTGTGTACATACGGAAATATGGAAACACACCAAAAAGTGTATGAAGGCAAACCTGATCATAACTAATAAGAAAGTCAGGGTCTAACAGAGTACAGTTATAGGCACTGTCACCCTACAGTAAAGAGCTTCAAATTTGGAATCAGATAGATTTGGATTTGAACCTGAGGGGCCCATAGGAGCACCCAAATCTATACCAAGTTGATCAAAAATGAGCTCCACCGTTGACTGGCTAATTGGTTTTGGTCAAGTGACTTCACTTATCAGTTGTCTCATCTGTAAGTGGCAATAATAATAATCAGACCCATCACAATGAGCTATTGTTTTGTTTTGTTTTTTAAAAAAAAGCATCACAGTGGATACAATCATGCATCATCAAAGTTCTCCACATCTCTAGGTTTGGTCCTGTGTCCTCAATTACCTTCTTTTCCTTTGAAATAGGGTATCTCTAGGTCACCCAGGATAGTCTCAAACCTGTAGGCTCACATGATCTTCTGCCTCAGTCTCCCGAGTAGCTTGAACTGCAGGTGCATACAACCTTGTCTAGCTCTCCTCTTTGTCTCTTCCCTTATTTTTATCTTCTCTTTTCTCTTCTGTCATCTTCCTTGTTTTATTCTCTTCTCTTCCCACCCTTTCATCTTCAACAATCTAGTTAATTCACCCCTCAGCCAGCCCTGAGGCTTGAACTCTAGCTGCTGTTCTACTCTCAGAGTTCCAACAGCTTCCGTAATACCTGGGTCTCCCCCATGCAGCCTGCCAGTGCTTAAAACTTATTGTACTCCCATCTGTATGAGAGGTCTGTGGCAGTCTAATACTTAACTCCAAAACCTGTTGCCTTAAAACAATATAATATCCATTATCTCACAATTTCTGTGTGTTGGGAATCTGGTCTCAGCTTAGCTGGGTGTCTCTGGCTTAGGGTCTCTAATAAGGCTACAGTGAAGGTGACAGTCATCTCAACGCACACCTGGGAGAAGATCCCCTTCCCACCTCACTCACTTGGTTGTTGGCAGACTTCAGGTCCTCAATGAGTATTGGCCAGAGATCTTAGACCCTTGACTCATGGGGCCTCTCCCTTGGATAGCTCTCAATATGACTGCTGGCTTCCCACAGAGTGAGGAAACCAGGGAGAAAGTAAGATAGAAGTCAGTCTTTTTGTAATCTAATCTCAGAAGAGACATTCTATCACTTTCACTGTATTATTTTTTTTAAATTTTTTTTTGTAGTTGTAGATGGACAGAATACCTTTATTTTATTTGTTCATTTATATGTGATGCTAAGGATCGAACCCAGTGCTTCGCGCATGTTAGGCAAGCACTCTGTCACTGAGCTACAGCCATAGCCCCTCTCACTGTATTATTTTTATTATAAGCAAGTAGAAGGGATTGAACAAGAATATGGATATCAGGAGATGAGGATTATGAGGGATCATTTTGAAAGTAGCCTAACACGCTCTCCAAATTTAATTCTCAAAGCCAAGTCAAATCTTTGCCTACTCTTTCCCACTATGTTCTATGGAATCCATTTCGGCAATGTGTTTCTTAGCTAGCCAAGTCTTGAAGACCCTCCATAAATTCTCCCAGTTCTATCTTTCCAATTTATTCTCTACCAATTACTTTCATACACCCAACATTATAATCAACCCCAAAACCCCCCTCACTTTTTGATCTCCTGACCTTTGCTTGCGCCATTTTTCCACCAGTGGAAATGCATGTCCAAATCATACCTATATTCAATAGTGTTTCTTAACCTCCATATAAAGCTCTTCCTTGTCCGGCCTCAAATGATTCTTGGAATAACTCAAGTTTTAACTTACGGTGTAGTGGTGCACACCTGTAATCCCAGCACCTGGGGAGGCTATGTCAGGAGGATCACAGCCTCAACAACTTAGCAAGAATGTAAGCAACTAGTGAGATCCATCTCAAAATAAAAATAATTTTTAAAATGAAAAAAAAAAAAAAACTTCAAGTGTTAGGCCAAATAATAGTAACTTTATTTTATAGATAAGGTTTAGGAAATAATAATAATAATAACACTTACTGGCACTTATTTTGTGGCAGGGACTATGCTAACAGCTTCTCATATTTCATCTAATTAAACTTTCACAACAACTCTATGAGGTGGGCATTAACCTCCCAATTTATTGTTGAAGAAACTGAGACATAATGATGCTCAATAAATTGACCAAGGTCACCATTCTAGTAAATGAACTGTGATTCAAACAAGTCATCTAGTCAGCAACCTCACGACTAACCCTGATGGTATAACACCTCCATACAACTGACATTATTTGTCCAAAGACACACCATTACTAAGTGACTGAGTGGAACAGAGACCCGACTCTGACCCTTTCCACCATAGTGCTTCCTAAACGCTCAAAGGTCTCCTAGAGAAAGCCTTTGTAAGCCCTCAAAGAAGCAAATGTTCCCTTTTGGAATCACCAGCATTACTTAGGTTCTTATAAGCTACTCCTCTTTTAAAAAAATGGTATTAAATCTACAGTCATCTGATCCTTGACAAAGGTGCTAAAAACATACATTGGAGAAAACACAGCATTTTGTAACAAATGGAACTGGGACAACGGGTAGAATAATGAAACTAGACCTTATCTCTCATTCTGCATAAAAATCAACTCCAAATGGATCGAAGACCTAGGAATCAGACCAGAAACAATGCAACTCCTAGGAAAAAACAAACAAACAAACAAACATGGGATCAACATTCCAGCTTTTAGGCACAGGCAATGACCTTCTCCATAGGAGCCCTAAAGATCAGGAAATAATGCCAAGAATTAATAAATTGGATGATAACCAATTTAAAAGCTTCTGTACAGCAAAGGAGACAATTAGGAATGTGAAGAGAGAACTTGCAGAAAGGGAGGGAGAAAATCTTTGCTAGCTACTCTTCTGACAGGATTAATATCTAGAATATATAAAGAACCCAAAAACTGAATACCAAAAGATACAATAACCCAATTAATAAATGGGCAAATGAATTAAACAGACACTTCTCAAAAGAAGAAATACAAAGAGCCAACAAATATATATATAAAGTTTAACATCATTAGCAATTAGGGAGATGCAAATCAAAACTACACTAAAATTTCACTGCATGCCAGTCAGAATGACCGTCATCAAGAATACAAATACTAATAAAAGGTGAAGGAAAAGGAATACCTTTACACAGTTGGTGGGATTGTAAATTAGTACAACCACTATGGAAATCAATATGGAGGTTCCTCTAAAGACTAGGCATCGAACCACCACATGACCTACTCCTCTGTGTTTTTCCTGAAGAATTAAAGTCACCATACTACAGTGATACATGCATACCCACGTTTATAGTAGCACAATTCACAATAGCCAAACTGTAGAACCAGCCTACCTATGCATCAGTGGATAAATGGATAAAGAAAATGTGGTATTTATACACAATGAAGTTTTATTCAGCCATAAAGAAAAATGAATTTGTGTCATATGCAGGAAAATGGTTGGAACTAGATAGAGATCATTATGTTAAGTGAAATAAGTCAAACTCAGAGAGTTAAGGGTCCTATGTCTTCTCTCACATGGGGAAGCTGGAGAGGAAAAAGGAAAAGAAAGGTGGGGAGTGTATCTCATGGGAATCAAAGGGAGATAGAGGAAAGGAACCAAGGAGTGTGGGCTATGGAGGGAAGTGGGAAGGGCTAGGGAGTGATACTAGCCAAATTATATGGTGATATTGGATATTGCGTGCATGTACAAACACGTAACAACAAATCCCGTCAGTTTGTATAACTATAATGCACCAATAAGAAAAATGTAGGGCTGTGTACTGTAGGGCACACCTGTGTTCTCAGCAGCTCTCTGGAGACTGAGCAGGAGGATCGGAAGTTCAAAGCCAGCCTCAGCAACTTAGTGAGAACTTGTCTCGAAATTAAAAATAAAAATGGGCTGGGAATATGGCTTAGAGATTGAACACCCCTGGGTTCAGTCCCTGGTACCATAAAAAAAGAAAAACAATTTTTTTTAATGTGGAAAGAAAAAAATAAAAATTGTGATAAAATACGTATAACACTAAATTTACCATTTTAAGTGTGTGGTTCAGTGACATCAGTTACATTTACACTGTTGTGCAACCATTTCCATATCCATCTTCAGAACTTTTTCATCCTCCCAAGATGAAACTCTGTAACCACTAAGCACCAACTCCCCAATGCCTCCTTCCCCCAGCCCCTGACGACCACCGCAATACCTTCTGTCCCTAAGACGCAGACTACTCTAAGGGCCTCATGTAAATGGAATCATACAGTATTTTTACCTTTGTAACTGACTTATATTACTTTAAAGTTCATCCATATTGGATCATGTCTCAGAATTTCCTTTTCAAGAGTAAATAATGTTCTGCCAGCACATTGGCACACGCCTGTAAACCCAGTGGCTGGGGAGGCTGAGACAGGAAGATCACCAGTTCAAAGTCAGCCTCAACAATTTAGACCCTAAGCAACTCAGTGACACCCTATCTCTAAATAAAATACAAAAAAGGGCTAGGTATGTGACTCAGTGGCTAACTGCCCCTGGGTTCAATTCCTGGTACCAAAAGAGAGAGAATAAATAATGTTCCATTGTAAGTACATACACATGTGTTTATTCATTCATCCGCAATGGAAACTTGGGTTGCTTTCACCTTTTGGCTATTTTGAATAATGATGCTGGAACAGGAATGGCCAGTTAAAGGTTTGCTTTCAATTTGGAGGTTTTCATCCACAAGTGGAATTGCTAGGCCCTACGGGAACTCTAAGTCTTTGAGGAATTGCCATCCCCTTTTGCAAAGTGGCCATACCATTTTACCTTCCCCACCCGCAGTGCAAAGGGGTAAATCTATGCCTTTTAATGTAGCTTCCAGGAATGTACCCTATATATTCTGCTCCCTGAAGAAAAGGACTTTTGACATTCAACTTTATAACCTAAACACCTAGCATATAATTGGTGCCAGGAACATACTTGTTGAATAAATGAATAAATGGGGCATCAAAAAAATCACTATCTCAAAACAAAGGAATATGCTTTTGTTTAAAACACATAAAAACTTCAGACAAGATCTAAATAGCTCCTGAACAGTGCCTAGAGAGATTTTTTTTTTAAAGCTAGTGCATTGGTGCTAAATCCAGAATTTCATTTCTTAAAAATAAATGGTCTCTCAGTATATTTCTTTTTATCTCACCAGCTTCTTGTCAGCACTAGGTTCATCTCCTAGACCTGTTTCTTTTCTAGACTCACAATTAAACTGATTTAAAGTAAAAGTTTCTCTAAGAAATTTGTTACAATATACAGATCTGAAAATAAATTTTCTAAAATTATTATTATTATTATTATTATTTTTTACCCATAAGGGGGCCATCAAAGATTTCCTGGTGATATTATTTCCTAAGAACTTACGCCTCAGTTACAAACTTCCTTTTATCAGAAGTAACTGGTTGATGCTTTTGATTATCTCTTCCATTTTGAATTTCTAGGTCAGATTTAACTGCAGAAATAATTAAAATAGAGTCAAAAGGTCTTTCATTGTTATAATTAATAACTTTGGGTTATAGAGGAGAATACTGATTTTATGTATATTAAGATCTTATTTTTAGAAACGATCTCATAGGATATTTTCCTTATAGCATTCTTCCTCTCATGCCAATTCCCACCTCCACCACCACCAGGGATTAAATCCAGGGCCTCCAGCTGCTAGGCGGGAGCTCCACCACTAAACTACAGCCCCCGCCCCCATGTTGCTATTAATTAGCACAATGGGTTGGAGATGAGGTGAAATGAATTACTAAATGATGTTTCACCAAACTGTAAGATAGGAAGACAGTCAAAAAACTTAGATATTAGTGTAAACTTAAATTTTATAACCCTTGGGAATTTTTGTTATTTGAGATTATTTGGGACAGTAAAAATCACATCTTAAATAGTTGTCCAGGCTGGGTGCGTTGGTGAACGCCTGTAATCCCAGCTGTTCCGGAGGCTGAGGCAGAAGGATCACAAGTTCAAAGCCAGCTTCAGCAACTTAAAGACACCTGTCTCAAAAAAAAAAAAAAAAAAAAAAATAGAAAGGGCTGGGGATTTTGGCTCAGTTGTTAAGTGTCCCTGGATTCAATGCCTAGTACCATAAAAGAAGAAAAAAAAAATCATATCTTAAATAGTTGCCCAGCCCATGAGCCACTCTCCTCCAAACCTCACTCCTACCCAGTGAGTGTTTATGGCCATCCTACCACATAGGCCAGCTCTCCTGGCCTGAGTTCACTGGACCAGGAGTGGGCCCTTAACCAAGATGTCTGTCTTCTGGAGCCTTGCCCTTGCACCTGAAAGATGCTGATTTGTTTGCTGACTGCTTGCATTGAGGCATGTGTAAGCCCCAGATTTCTGGGATGGTCATATTAGCCAACTGAAGTAGAGACAGCCACTGTAGACAGAAGCTTCCAGAAGTCACAGCACAGCCTGGAAAAAAGTAGGGTGATAGGAGGCAGGCCTGCAGCAGGACAGTTCCCAGGGTTCCGATTTCTGGTTCCCATGGCATCAGGCAGTCATTCAAGATCCCCGCAGTCTTGACTAGTCTCCCACAACCGAGTTTGGAGCAGATGACTTAAAGCTTAGTCAGAGGTGCAAGGGAGACAGGAGTTAGGGAAAGAGTTAAGTTCCAGGATGCGATTGGGTGGGGTGTAACAGGGAGGTGCTGGGGCAGAGGTGGACATACTGAGGAGGGAGCGGCAAGTTTGAGGAGTTGTGGTTAAGTGGAGTCTGCGGTGCGACTGGGCAGGTGGAGATGTAAACTCATGGAGAGGTCTTTTCTAGAAAAGAGAGAGAGTTAGGAATTCTTAGCATTTCATTGGCATTAGCAGTCACGACAGTGAATGAGATCCTACAGGAAGAGTGTGAGAACCAAGAAAAACAGGGGCCCACAATAGAGCACCAGTGATTAAAAGATGAAGAACATGGAAGTCCCAAAGGAGACTCTGGGGCAGGAGAGAGAGCAAAGCAGAGCAGCACGTACTCCAAGAGGATTGGAAGGAGGGAAGTGCCACTGAGTTACAGCCTAAGGTGTGGATTGAATGATGTGGCAAGCATTAGTGACCTCATGAGAACCCCAGGCTGGAACGATGTTGACAAAGGAATGAATGGCAGGAAGGACTGCAGAATGGGGTAGACCGGTCATTTGGAGAAATCCGGTCCTAAAGGAGAAGAGAGAAAGGGGAAGGAGTTTGAAGGGCATGTAGGGTTGGGAACTTCAGGAAGATCTGAAAGAGACCTAAGAATGTTTAAATGGCTCACAGAGACCGCAGTAGGAGAGTTGGAGAGGGGTCTTCCCATGAATGCAGTCCTGAAGAATTAGAGGAGGCCCAGTTTATGCCCTGGGTAATGCTGCCCTTGATAGAAATATCTAAGAGAGAGGGGAGAGGAAGTAGGAAGGGCAAGGTAAGATTTAGTACAGATCAGTGACAGCCTCAGCCAACCCCACAGAAAGCCTTGGAACCAGAATGGGTCTTCTGAGTTCTCCTGAATTGAGCCAAGAGGTATTTGCCTTTATTCTTTTGCATCCATCAGTCAAAGGATCTGGGCTGCCCTGACAGAGAAGGGCATGACTTTGGACAAGGTGGCTCTCTGCAGCAAGCAATCCTAGAGGGGCCTGTGAGCTGAAGACTGCCTCCAGACGGCACTCCCAAGGACAGGGCAAGCTCCGTCCCCCTCTGCCTGCACTGCAGACTCCTCTGAAAGAGGTCTGGAAGACAACACAGGATCCGCCACATTCCTCTCCTTTAAAAGTAAAACTCAATTGGGGCTGGGGATGTGGCTCAAGCAGTAGCGCGCTCGCCTGGCATGCGTGCAGCCCGGGTTCGATCCTCAGCACCACATACAAACAAAGATGTTGTGTCCGCCAAAAAAAAACTGAAAAATAAATATTAAAAAATTCTCTCTCTCTCTCTCTCTCTCTCTCTCTCTTTAAAAAAAAAAAAAAAAAAAGTAAAACTCAAGCCCCTCCCCTTATATCCCCTCCCTCCTTTATCCAACCTCTGCCTACCACTCCAGGTTCCTCTCACACATCATACTACAACCCTGCCCTTAAGGTTTCACCCCTCAGTCTGAAATGATTCTGGTCCTACCCTCTTCCTCCCTGAAAACTCCTCTCAGAAGTCACTGTTTCTGTGAACCCCTCCCTACTTCTCCCAGACAAGAGCAAGTCTCCCCCAGTCTCTCTGACCTTGTGTACATTTCTATCTTCGCACTTAATTACTCTGTGTTGTCAGTTATGTCTTTTTCAGACTACGCTGTGAGCTCTGCAAGCACAAAGGTATTGTATGAACGATATCAGTGGCCCTGGCCTTACATGCTGGGCAGAGAAAGAGGGTCTAAGTTGCCATTAGTTAAATGAATATGTGAACGAACTAATGAATAGACAAAATGAATGAGTGAGTTGAATGAGTGAGTTGGAAGAGCTTGGGTTCAAGGAAATAACTAGTTAGGAGGCTGGTCCCAAAGAAGATCAGTAGCCATCTGAATAATATATCCTGTGGCCATGAGAAGGCCCAGTACAGGGCATGGGGTGTTGCTGGCCAAGCGTCCTCTCTGGTGAGTGGAGGTAATAGGATTTCTGGGACTTGGTGATCCACAAAGAAGGAAGTTTTTTTTTTCTTTTTTCCTTTGGTGGTACTGGGGATTGAACCCAGGGCCTCATGCTTGTTAGGCAAGTACTCTACCCCTGAGCTACATCCTCAACCCCAGGACACAGCATTTTTATTCCAAGGAAGAAAGGAATGAGGGTGGGAGAGGAATAGGAAGATACTCTATCTCAGTGGAAACAGGACTTAAGCTATAGTCTGTGGTTATACAAAGACAGGCTGTGTCCACACAGGCCCCTGGAAGAGTCCAGGGAAGCAGAGTCTGGTCTGAGTCATGGACCAAGGACATCACCTGGTGCCAGAGGGGACAGGAAGGGGAAGTAACAACAGAAGAACAGCAGGTCCACAGTTCCCCTAGACCCACTGCGCACTGAACTTGAGAAGACAAAGTTTAGCTTCATGGCACTATACTGAGTTAGGAGTTAGTTCTTCTGCACCCACTTGAGGTAGGGTTTCATCACCTGGGCTGTCAGTGACTTTCTTCTTTTCTCTACAAACACTACTTGTCTTTGTTTTCTTATTCAATCCTCACAGTGTCCCTTTCATATTAATATTTATTTAATAAATACTGATAGAGAACTGACCAAGAGCTAGGCATTGTTCTTGGCACTTTACAAGTATTAATGTATTTGATCTTCCCAATAGCCCTTGAAGGCTGATGGGTAATTTTTATTCTGTTTTACAAGTTGTTGAAGAAATGTAGGCACATGGATTCAGAAATCATGATTATTTGCATTTTATAGAACATAGATATTCATTCTTGTGTTCATCAACTAGTTATTGATTAGGCTGGGTGGGGAGGTGCATGCCTGTAATCCCAGCCACTCAGGAGGCTGAGGCAGGAGGATCATGAATTCAAAGCCACCCTCAGCAATTCAGCAATTTAATGAGGCCCTAAGCAACCTAGTGAGATCCTGTCTCTAAATAAAATTTTTTAAAGGCTGGAGATGTGGCTCTGTTGTTAAGTGTTCCCAGGTACCAAAAAAAAGAAGAAGAGTTATTGATTACTTGCCTTGGACAAGATCCTGTGCTGAACAGTAGGATTCAGTGTCAAATAAGAAAAGGAAGGCCCAGCCCTCAAGATAACCACAGTGTTTGGCCCTGAGTTGCTTAGGGCCTCATCCAGAAGGCTTGGTAATCGCAGGTGTCCTCTGTAGAGTCTTCCTGCTAATCTGTCTAGAAGTTCATTTTTAAGCCACTGTCATTTCAAAGCTTGCAGCCCTCACATCTGCTCCTAAGGGAACTCCTTAACCTGACTCCACAGGGTTGGCTCTAGTGGGAAGGAAACAGAGCCCATTCCTAGAGAGGAGGGGAACACTTGTTTTCCAACCCTATCTTCCTGCCTTTACCTAAAATACCACCTTGGACAATCCATCCCTGTCCCCGGCTTTGACAACAGTGGTTTCCATGACAGCTTCTCTAACTGGCCCTGGTTTTCAGGATAACAAGACATTTAGTGAATACTTACTGAAGACATTATCTCATTTAATTCTTGCAATAATCCAATGAGGAAGATACTATCAACTCTATATTAAAGATAAGAAAATCAAAGCTCAACAAAATGTAAGAATTTGTCCAAATTACTCAGCTAGTAAGTATCAGATCTTGGAACCCAAGTCTGCCTGACTCTTAAGTCCAAGCTGGGCTTTGGCTTTTTTTTTTTTTTAATTCTCTTTGTTTTATTGCATTAGAAATTTATTTCCTTCACATATACAGAATATAAAACCTATCTTCACAATGAATTATGCCTCTCTGCTCTCGTTTTTTCATGCAAAAATTAATGACCACTTCCTGAAAAAAACTGAAATAAATCCATAGCCCCCACACCCTTAATCAGTGCACCACACTGCTGCTACTTGAGCTTTTGTTTCTGGAATCCTTGGATATTCAACATATATTCCACAATTATGCAGTTGCTTATGTTCTTCAGTTGTCTCCTGTGTGAATTTCTTGTTTGCTCAGCTTGATTTTATCCCCCATGATGCACACAGTAAATGCATAATAAATGTTGGTTGAATGAATGGATTTTACATGTATCTTACTGAAATATACGCAGCTCTGTTTGATTCACTAGAGTGGCATACCCGAACAAGAAATAATTTTTCTTAATGTGTCCCTTATAAATTGAACCCGACCATATTTGATTAATTTCACATCATGCATTTTTATTGCACCAATCACTCTGGTATCAGGTCATATTTATTTTAAAAACGGATTCACAAAGGGTGCAGGGCTGGAGTGACAGTGTAAATATGTTAATAATAAAAATAATACTGAAGATATTTTACTGGAAACTCTCACGTGCTAATGATGAGTAAGTGCATCCTACAGAAAGATGTTTGATTTACAACACAATTAATTAAAAAAAGAATTCAGATCCTACACTGTATCTCCTATTACTAGATAATGAAAACTAACAATGCATATTCAGCCCATAAAATCAGAGGAACAAAAATCACCTTAAAGATCTTTAGCATTTTGTTAGAACAATGGCCAAATCACTGAGAATGGGTCCATTGTCTACGAACTGCATCCAGATTGGGAAGATCCTGCCAGGTGGCTGCGGTGGGTGTTTCCAAACAGCTCTCACAATGAAAAACACTCCCTATTATCCAGTGAAGAGAGGCCTGGCACCTTCAATCATGCAAGGAAAGGCTTAGGGGGTTTCCTGTTCAGAAGAAAGCAAAGCCTTTCGTGGGGAGTCGAATTGTGGAATGCACGAACATTTCCATAGTTAGTTAGGGTCTAGCCAAAAAGGAAATGCATTCCCACACCTTGTTCAAATGGCAAGAAATAAAAAATGTGCATCATTGGATATTTCATCACTCAACTCGGAAGGCTCAAGAAGCAGGCATTCATATGCACTCTTTGGGGAAAGATGCTCATTTGGGTAATTGGATTTATAAATTTGACTCTGCCCGCCTTGTATCTATCTAGAAGGAGGGGAAGCAGAGACTGCCCAGCGATCCTGTGCCACCGGCATCTTCGCTCAGAGCAAAATGGTTGCGATTTTCCCTTATTTATTGAGGACAGATTTGCCCTGCTGTAGCAGGCACCAGACTTTTAGCTAGAACCATTTGGCATATTAAACAAATCTTATGTATAACTTTGATAAGAAAATAAATTTTTTTGAGAATTTTTTAATATTTATTTTTTAGTTTTCGGTGGACATAACATCTTTGTGTGTATGTGGTGCTGAGGATCGAACCCGGGTCACACGCATGCCAGGCGAGCGTGCTACCGCTTGAGCCACATCCCCAGCCCGAAAAAAAATTTTTGATTGTAAAAAAAGGAGATGCCGGTTTGAGTTTTAATTTTAAAGAGAGGAGATGCATTTTTATGTTTCTCTGGCAGTGTCTTAAAAGAAATACTATAGAATGAATCATCACCATTTTTGTAAAAAGCAAAACCAAAACCAACCAAAAAACAAATAGAAAGCGACTAAATTGTGCCTTTAAAAAAAAAAAAAAGGAGAAGAAGAAGAAAGAAAGAAAAAGATTTTACAGTGTAGTAGTCAAATGATATCCCTGAAGGACCAGAATCAGGAAAAAAGTAATAAAAAATAAAACGTAAGAGCTTTGTTGTAAGCCTTATAGCACTGGTTTACCTTTAATCTCTGTGCACAATTATGGTGAAAAAAATAAAAATTCAATTTAGGAATAAAAGAACAAAGTCATCTACATTCAATGAGAAAAATTAAAATAAAATATAGCATTAGCTGGGCACAGTGGCACACTCCTGTAACCTCAGCTACTCAAGAGGCTGAGGCAGGAGGATCGAGAGTTCAAGGCTGGTCCTGGAAACTTAGCAAGACCTTGTCTCAAAATAAAAAATTTTAAAAAGGGGCTGGGATGTAGTTCAGTGGTAGAGCATTTGCCTAGCATGTTGAGGCCTTGGGGTCCATTCCAGACTGAAAAAACAAAGAAGTAAAATAAAATAAAATTTAGCACAGGAGAAGTCAGCAATGATGCCCAATGTTTGGTGGCTTAAATCACCTGTTCAATTTGGAAACTGTCTATTTTTCTGGATAATCTCTTAAGTGGCCTAAAAGGTGGGGGTGGCTGGTAAAATAAATACTTCCACTTAGGAAAACTGCATTTCCAGGGACTGTTTAATCTGTAGTCATTTATGGGGCTGGGGTTGTAGCTCAGTGATAGAGCGCTTGCCTAGCATGTGTGAGGCACTGGGTTTGATCTTCAGCACCACATAAAAAAATACATAAACAAAACAAAGGCATTGTGTCCATCTACAACTAAAAAAAATTATTAAAAAAACATGTAGACGGGGCTGGGGATGTGGCTCAAGCGGTAATTCCATCACCTGGCATGCGCGGGGTGCTGGGTTCGATCCTCAGCACCACATAAAATAAAATAAAGATGTTGTGTCCACCGAAAACTGAAAAATAAATATTAAAAAAAAAATTCTCTCTTCTCTCTCTCAAAAAAAAAAAAGTAGTCGTTTACACAACTTCTTGCTGTTTAACCTTCCTTCTTACCAGGGTATTTACAAGGTCTTCATCTGAGACAGTGTATTATAATTAAGGGTTGGAACTTTGGATTGAGCTTAGTTTAAATCTTCACTCTGCAGGTGATCTTTTTTTGTTTGTTTGTTTGATTTTAACCTTTATTTTATTTATATATTTTTATGTGGTGCTGAGGATGGAACCCAGTGCCTCACACATACTATGTGTGCTCTACCATGAAGCTACAACCACAGCGCTCTGCAGGTGATCTTGATCAATGTTCTCAACTTCTCTAAGCCTCAGTTCTTTGTCTCTGAAATTGCTATGGTAACTATTTCTTAGCACAACTGTAGCATTAAAGATGGTGGGTGGGAGAGTATGCTTAGTGGTAGGGCATGCACTTAGCATGTGAAAGACCCTGGGTTCAATCCCAGCACCAGATGAAAAAAAAAAAAAAAAAGGAGGTGTTGTGTGTTGCATGTAAAAATGGCTTGTGTATCCTATAAATATAAGGGGGAATCCTAAGCCATGTTTTATAATCCTATTCTATTTTTATAGCACACTATATGAAGCAAATCCAAATCACACCATTTCCTTGGTAGTTATGAAGTTCTGATTCTTTATTTCCCCTCTCCCTTCCAGAACGTCCTCTGCAGACCATTGTTTCCTTTTGTCCTCTAAGCAGCATGCCTCTTCAGGGCTGCCTTCTGGTTCCTGAAAGGTAATTGGCAATGGCCAGCATGACCATTGTTTTACCCAGAATTAATAACATGGTAGTGCTTTTTTCAGTTTTTAATGACCTTGCCTGCTAAAAGATTCATCTTGCTTTTCCCATTGCGGGTCACAACATTAAATGGAGCTGTCCCTAGGTTGTCACCAGTGAGATGGCTGATTCTGTCACTCCCATCTGCACCCAGGGGAGGAGGAAAGCCGGGCTGGTGAGTCCCTAAGGGCCATGGTATGGACATTTCAGGGCTAGTTTGGGTTGTTCCTGTTTTTTCATGCTGCTGGGGATGGAACCAGAACCTTGAGCATGCTAGGCAAGTGCTCTACCATTGAGCAATGTCTCCAGCTCTCAGAGCTGTGTGTGTGTGTGTGTGTGTGTGTGTGTGTGTGTGTGAGAGAGAGAGAGAGAGAGAGAGAGTTTCTTTATGTGAGGCTGGGGGATAGGGAGGTTAGAAAAGCTAATCAAACATGGGGCTGTCATTAAAAGGAGCATGTCAGAAAGAAGGCAAGGGCAGAGGGGAAGGGGCCCACAGATAGGGATGGTCAGCCATGGGGTTTCCTGTGCTGGGCTTGCTTGCCCATCTCAGCTGGAGGGCAGGGAGTGGGTGATTAAAAGGTCTGGGGAGAGGGGACATAGAACCCAAACTGATGTCACATAAAGACATGGAAAAGAAGCCAATCTATTACACGATAGAATAGTGGATGAGATTCCAGGCTCAGATGGTTCAAATCCAGCCGTGCCCTTGCCTGCTGTGAATCTGGGCAGATTACTGCTCTCCTGCACACCTCGGCTTCCTTGGCTGTGAAATAGGAATACCATAAAAAACCAGAAGACTTGCCTCCAGGGCAATTGGAAAGACTCAGAGAGATCATGCTTATAAAACACTTCCCTAAGAGCAAATTATAGTTCTTTAGAAAACTGCATTTCTGTTCACATGCGACCAATGAGCCACCTCTGATTTACAAATATTTTCAATATTGTCATTCTCCCTCCACTAGGATGTCAGCTCCATTAAAGAAGGTCTTTTGTCTATTTTGTTCTCTGATTCTATCCCTGGCACTAAAACAGGGCCTAATTAAGTGCTCAATAAACTTAGTTGCTAAATAAACAAACATTGGCCAATGTTATTGTTACTATTCCTGGGTCATGAACTTTTTTTTTTAACACTGCTAGGGATCAAATCCAGGGCATCACACTGAGCTACACCCCCTGCCTGAGAAACTCTTGATAGCCCCCTTGACCTGTGACAGTAGGGGAAGATAAATTACAAAAACAAACAAACAAAACTGGGTAGCCAATTATTTGCAAAAGTTTTATTGGGTCCTATGAAATGCTTTCATATCTTCTCCTTCACATCAACCATATAAAACATCCTGGAATCTTTAGGCCAAAGGTTAAAGAGGAAGGACAGAAACCAGGGCCAACTGAGATCCCCACCAGAGTGGGATCTGACCATACCACTAACTTTGCGGGAAAGGACCCAGAGGCACCAAGGGTGGGATCCACACTGGCCGGAGAGTTCATTTGTTCCACTTAATGCTTTTGCGCCTGATGGGGAACAGAAGGTTTTCATTTAAAAAGTTTATTTTCTTATCTACTTTATGATCGTACAAGTAATACTGGACTGTGTTCCCTTTGAAATACTTCCTCAAAACAGATACAACCCCACATTCTTGCACATGCCTTCACATGCCCAATCCCTCCCTGCAGGTAAACACTGGAGTCACGGGACTGTCTATAAGCCCTTGTCATGGCGTTCCCAGAGTGTGCATGTACAGATGTGTATGTATATAGTTTTTGTTTGGGTGGTGGTTGTTGTTGTTGTTGTTGTTGCAGTGCTGAGAATCAAACCCAGGGCCTCACATCCTAGGCAAGCTCTCTACCACTGAACTACATTCCCAGCCCCTTGTTTATTTTTATGTCTATTTATTTGCTTATTTATTTTCATAGTGGTCTATGAAGTCTCTCAGACTTTCTGTGATGGAATCCAGGGCTGCACTTCTCTAGTCCTTTTTATTATTTAGTTTGTGACAGAGCTTACTAAGTCTTTGAGGCTATCCTTGAACTTGTAATCCTCCTGCCTCAGCCTCCCAAGTCACATTACAGGTATGTACTCCATGCCCAACTTTGTGAATTTTTAAAAAATAAAAATGCTATCATATTATATATGTTACTTTTCAAATACCTTATATCATTCTCTAATGTGTATCTTCTATCCCCTTGTAACTTCCTAGAGATCCACCTCCGTTTCTAGGTTTGTTTTCATTTATTTTTGTGGTACTAGGGATTGAACTCAGGGACTCACATGCTGTAGGCAAATACTCTACCACTGAGCTACATTCCCAGCCCTATCTCAGTTTGTGGTAAGAACAGTTTTATAGATAGCAGTGAATAACTTAAAAATAATTCTTGGCTGATGTGATGGTGCATGCTTGTAATCCCAAATACTCAGGAGGGTGAGGCAGGAGGATCACAAATATGAGGCCAGCCTGGATTTACTGAGGCCCTGTCTCAAAATTTAAAAAAAAAATTTTAAAGAGGCTGGAAATATAGCTCAATGGTCGAGTGCTTGGACAGGCGAGTCCCACGCCCAAAATAAAAAGTTTTTACTTTTTTTTTTTTTCAATATTGGGGATGGAAACCAAGGCCTTGCACATATTCGGCAGGCAATGTGCCACTGAGCTATACCTTCGCCCCTAGAATTTAATTATTAGAACAGTTTCAGATTTATGGAAAATCTGAAAAGTTAGTACAGAGTTCCCATACAACCTGCACCCAGTTTCCCTGCTATTAACATCTTATGTTAGAATGGTGCATTTGTTACAATTAATGAGCCAGCTGAAGTATGGTTTAATTTATTAATAAATAGCACGTTATTAACTGAAGTTCATAGTTTATCCAGACTTCCTCAATTCACTTCCTCGATTCCTTGATTTTCTCTACTCTGGGATCCTACCGAGGACAACCAGTTCCCTCTGAGAGTCCTGCTTCCTCAGTGCCTCTGGACCTTGACAGTCTCTCAGACTTGCTGTGTCGTGGGCAGCCTGGAGAGCATTGAGAAGAACTCGCCCTTTGGTAGGATGCCCCTCCCCTGGAATTTGTTTGATGTGCTTCTCATGCTTAGACCCGGGGTGATGGGCTTGGGAGAAGGAAGACCACAGAGATCTAGGGTCACTTTTAGCACAATGTCTC
This sequence comes from Marmota monax, assembly GCF_021218885.2. Lineage (NCBI taxonomy): Eukaryota > Metazoa > Chordata > Mammalia > Rodentia > Sciuridae > Marmota > Marmota monax. The sequence continues at coordinate 18,693,746 of NW_026692912.1, read as the reverse complement.
CAGGGTGCATGCTAGTGACACGACTCACCACTGTTGATGCTGACTTTGGTACCCTGGCTGATGTCGTGTTTGTCAGTTTTCTCCACTGTTTCTCCACAGTTACCCCCCTTTTTATTCTGTATTTTTTTGGAAGGAAGTCACTATTCATAATCACACTTAAGGAATGGTAATTTGTGCTCTCCTTGTTGAGGGTAAAGTATCTATGAAAATGGTTTGAAGTTTTTCTTAAGAGATTTGTCTCGGGCTGGGGATGTGGCTCGAGCGGTAGCGCGCTCGTCTGGCATGAGTGCGGCCCGGGTTCGATCCTCAGCACCACATACAAAGAAAGATGTTGTGTCCTCCAATAACTAAAAAATAAATATTAAAAATTCTCTCTCTTTAAGAAAAAAAGAGATTTGTCTCTTCTCTCACATCCAGTTATTTAACCATTTATTTCAACAAAGATGGACTTGTGGGTATTTATTTTATACTTTGAATTATAATTCAATACTACTCCATGTATTTGTTTGCTCACATTGCTTTAGGTTTGGCCATGCAGAGAGCTTTTAGTTAGCTCCTGTGCCCCTTTTTCTTCCTTTCTTTCTCTCCTTCTTCTTCTTCTTCTCCTCCTCCTCCTCCTCCTCCTTCTTCTTCTTCTTCTTTTAATATTTTTAGTTGTAGATAGACATAATACCTTTGTTTTGCTTATTTAGTTTTATGTGGTGCTGGGGATAGAACCCAGGTCTCTCACATGCTAGGCAAGTGCTCTACCACTGAGCGACAACCCCAGCCCCCTTTCTCTTTTTTGAGACTGGGCCTCCCTAGGTTGCCTAGGCTGGTCTCAAACTTGCAATCTGACCTCAACCTCCCTAGTAGCTGGGATTATAGGAGTGCCCCAGCATGCACGACTCAGAATGAAAAATTTTTTTAATTCACAATCACTATTGTTGAATCTGAAGGGAAAATATTTCAAAAATCTCTGTATTATCTTCATTGGGAGAAAAGAATGGTAAAATCATTGCAACTGGGGATATAGTTCCATGATAGAGTGCTTGCCTAGCATGCATGAGGCCCTGGGGTCCATCCTCAGCACCTCCAAAACAACAACAACTAAGAATTTATATCTTTGAGAGGCAGTTTTCCTCTTTTCTAGTTTACATGTATAGACATTTTACAATTCTTAAATGGCATTATATGATGCCAGATGTTATCACTTCTACTGCACACGTAGGGAAACCGAGACAGTCAATGCAGCTCTGCTCATCCATGGGACACAAGAGAGCAGAAGCTAAATTAACCTGTTTCATTTGAAGCGATATGTTATGCTAAGATTTTTGCAAAGGACTGGGAAATACAGGCAGACATGGTAGTGCACACCTGTGATCCGAGTTGCCCTGGAGCCTGAGGCAGGAGGATCCCACTTTTGAGGTCAGCCTGGGCAATTTAGTAAGACTCTGTTTCAAAATAAAATAAAGAACTAGGGATGCAGCTCAGTGGTAGAGCACTTGCCTATTGTGAGCACTGCACAACAAAAACAAAACAAAACAAAAAATTTGGAAAGAAAAGATAAATAATTTCTAGCCCCCCCCCCCCGCTTTATTTTCTTCTCTCTCTCTCTCTCTCTCTCTCTCCATTACAATGTCCAGATTACGTGGGAGACTGTTACTTGTGCTTGGGAAGAAGAGGTTGGCCCAGGTGTTGCGGGCTCTGAGACTTCCCCCTCATCCTCTCCCTTTCCTACCAATCCCTTTGCTATGTAAAAGCAGAAATCAGTTCCTGGGCTCAACCCAAGAGCCCTCAGAGCGAGGCAGGTAAAGCAAGTGCACACAGTGGGCCAGGTATGAGAAAAGGCCCAGCACAAGTGTCATGATGAACAGTGGCTGCGATGTGGCCTTCAGTCACAATCCACTGCCCAGCAGGAGGGTGGCCTGCTTGTTGACAAGTAGGCTAGCAGACCCAACATTGCCATAGCTTTCTAATTTTTCAAGAGAAGCAGGACAGCCCTGAGCAGGCCGACTGTGCCGAGTCAGCCTTGGGGCCACTTCCCTTTCATTTTGTTTGACTTCCGAGCTGGAGTTGGTTCACCCAGTTCCCAGCACTGGCTTTGCTCAAAGGCACAGGAGTGACCGCATTCACAACCCTTTTCCACAGCCACACTTAACGCACAGTTGTTCTGACTCATGGACACAGAGACATCTGTTCTAACGCAGGTCACCCCGTGTGTATGAAGGTGTTAGCCTGGTGTGGATTATCACGTGGCAATCTTCATTCCCTCTACTCTCAATATTTACCGAGCCACGGGCTTCAGTTGTGCCGGTTATCAGGGATGACTGACACACTCTCCTGCCTCACGTTACTTCTGGTTTAGTAAATTATCCCAGGTAAGGTGGGGAGATGGTGCAGGCACAGGAAGGATTTAAAAGAGGGTTATTTGGAGACTCAGATATCGTCTTGGAGCCGGGCAACATCAGCTTTCCTGGCTTGTATAAATTCCGGCGTGGCTCCCATGGCTCACACGCATGTGTGGGTGCTCTTTGAAGGTGATGATAATGAATCGAGATACAGAAAACCCAAAACCACTTTCGCAGAATATTGACTCGGGGGGGAATGCTATAGAAAGAGTCCCTGTGAGAAAAGGCAAAAGGAATTGGGGTTACTAATAACACATCATGGAGAAAAGAAGGTTAAGGAGAATTTAATAGCCATCTTCAAATATCTAAAGGGATATTGCTCATGTGTTTTAAACATCAGCTCTTGTCTACCAAGGACAGGACATGAGGGAATTATCTTAAATGGGAGCAGGAGGGACTTAGATTAGATATCAATGTGGAAAAAATAAAACCCAGCTGAAAGGTCTGTGAGACACTGGCAGCAACATGATTTAGAGAAAGGACATGGTTATTTTAAGAATGGGGGCTGCTGGTTATTATTGGGTATGTACAGATCTTGGGGCTTCCCAGGCAGCCAGTTACAAATTGTATGATCTTGAGCAGGTGATTTCATCTTTTGGAGACTCAGTTTCCTCATTTGTTAACTGGATGGAAAACAACATCCAGTTATTGGATTGTTTTGAGCATTAAATTAGACTCCCTGTTAGCCTAGGTACTGGCACAGGGTAAGGCTGGACCAGTGACGGATGCCATTCATTACTGTTCATCAACTACAGGCTTATTTGAAAGGAAGAAAAAAAAGGGCAAAACGTTAAACACTACACACTCTTTTCAGGTGCATCAAACAAATACTTCTGTGTGTTGGCGGATGTACAATTTCAATAATATGTAATGTGAACACTCAGAAAGTTAAATACATTTAAAGTTAGCATAATGGAGTCAGTAAAGTGGTTCAGACCATGAAATTGGTAGAAGATGTGAGCACTTAGAACAGTGACTGGCATCTAGGAATTGTTTGCCTTTGGTAGAGCCAACCACAGGCCTGGGGGTGACTCTGTGGCAGAGTGTACTTGGCATGTGCAGGGCCCTGGGTTCCTTCCCCAGCTCCACAAAAACAAACAAACAAACAAACAGCAACAACACACTCACATACACATACACAATGCAAGGTCCATACTCTTTTTACTTATCTTTTTGTGGTGCTGGGGTTTGAACTCAGGGCTTTAGTACATAATAGGCAAGTGCTCTGCCACTGAGCTACATCCCTGGTCCCAATAAGGTCAGTTTTCTAATGAAAGGTTCAGATTTCAAGTAAGAGGTTCTTATGAAAAATTGCTTCAAATTACTGTGGGCCAAACAGGTGGATAAGATCTGAATTCACGGGTTGGGGTTGTGGCTCAGTGGTAGAGCACTTGCCTAGCATGTGTGAGGCACTGGGTTCAATTCTCAGCACTATATATAAATAAATTAATAAATAAAGTAAAGTCCATGAACAATTTAAAAAATATTTTAAAAAAAAGATCTGAATTCACTATCTGTACATGCATTCTCTTTAACTAGGTGAGGTGTCCCATGCCTGTAATCCCAGCTATTTCGGAGGCTAAGGCAAGTTTGAGGCCAGCCTTGGCAACTTAGTGAGACCCTGTCTCAAAACAAACTAACAAAAAACCAACAAGAGCTGAGGATATAGCTCAGTGTAGAATGCTTGCCTAGCATCCTCGAGGCCCTGGATCCTCAGAGGATCCTGATTGTTTCAAAACAATGATCCATTATTCAGTACTTGGGTGTCCTAAAAAGTGAGTAATTTCTTCCCCCTGTGCTGGGGATTGAACACAGAGCATGCTAGGCAACACTTCACTGAGCTACGCCTCCAGGCCCCACCCCCTTTTTTTTGGTACCAAGGATTGAACCCAGGGGTGCTTAACTATTTTTGTATTAGAGAGAGTCTTGCTGAGTTGCTTAGGGCCTCGCCAAGTTGCTGAGGCTGATGTTGAATTCCATATCCTTCTTCCTCAGCCTCTAGAGCCACTGGGATTACAGGCATGCACCACTGAGCCCAGCCAGCACCTTTTTTATTTTATTTTGAGACAGAGTCTCACTAAATTGCCTAGGCTGGTCTCAAACTTGTGATACTCCTGCCTCAGTCTCCTGAATCACTGGGATAACTAGAGTGTGCCACTGTATCTGGCAGCATTTATTCTTAAAACATGTGCAGGCACAACTTTGAAAACCTAACTTTCAGCTTCAAAGAAAGACAGCCATTTGTTTCTGACATTTTGAATACACCCAAGAAACAGTCCTCTCCATTATGATTCTATTCTATGAACTTTACTTCATAGCAATTATAACTCTGCAGCACACTTAACTTACTAATATTTATTGAAATATTTTTAGCTGCAAAAACATTTTATGTTCACTATTATTTATTAATGCCCTGTTTTAAAATATTACACATAAAATTTATTCCAGTGCACATTAGTAAATAAATTATGCTTGTAATTTCTAATGCATTTTTAATTATAAATTTATCCATGTCTACCTTTATTTATGATAGCGGTGTCTCACTGTTGAACATACTGTATATTAATGGAGACACTGTTAATTATGCATTCTTGGAAGTTGCATTCGACAAAGCACACGAGTCCTTTTTTTTTTTTTAACATCCTAAGTACTGTTAACATCAATTAATTTAGGGGTCGGCACTCACAGCACTAGCTAACCTTTGAAATAAGAAAGGCACTACCAGGCTGGGCACAGGGGCACATGCCTGTAATCCCAGTGGCTCAGGAGGCTGAGGCAAGAGGATGGCAAGTTCGAGGCCAGCCTCAGCAACTTATAGAGGCCCTAAGCAAACTTAGAGAGACCCTATCTTAAAATAAAATATAAAAAGGGGTGGGGATGTGGTTCAGTGATTAAGTGTCCCTGGATTCAATTCCTGGCTAAAAAGAAAAGGAAAAAAAAAAAAGTCACTACCAGAAGCAGGCTACAGGGCCTGGAATTTTTTAGCTACTTTTGAACTCAGGGCTTTAGTACATAATAGGCAGACACTATAATACAGCCAGATGTCTAATTCTCACCCCAAGTACCTAAAAAGGGTTACTCACTGGAAATAATATCCAGCATGAAAACTGCACAGAACAAAGCTGGGCAAATATCTGCCGAGCCTCCAGTGCTTATCTGCCTCCCTCCCAGTGCTGGGGATGCAACCTGGGCCCCACCATGCTAGGCAAGCACTCTGCCACCGAGCGACATCCCCGGCCTAATGATCTGTATTTAAACAGTATCCTCAAAGTGTTATGTTTAAAGATTTTCTGGTTGGTTAATTTTGTGCTTCCACCCACCAGACTTACCTTATTACAAGCAATACATTTGCTTTAAACAATTCTTTACATTGAAACTTTATTTAAATTTGAAAAAATACTATGGTGCTGTGAAATTGTGCACTTCTAGGGGGCTTCTCTGACAACTAATTTACTCTCTCCTGGAACTGCATAATACCATGGGAGTATAAATGTGCAGTTTCCCTCTGGGAGGGAAAAAAAAAAGTATTTCAAAAGGAGTAGAAGTCAAAATTGGGAAGATAGCTGGGAAACCTATTTACACATATAAAATAAAAAGAACACACATTTGCAGAGGAACTGGAAAGTGCCTCCTCCCCCCACCCCCCAGTTTTGACAGGACTTGAAAAAACATTATTTTCTCCCTACCGTGTTTACTCTCAGCTCCTCGTCAGGTTTAGCCAAATGGTGTTCTCCATGTGCTGATGATACTTACACAAAATAAGATTCCCAATCGCTTCCAAATCCTTGTTAAATGAAAAGGTGCTCAAGACACACACTTTTGAGCACCTTTCATTTACTGTTCGTGTTGTAATAAATGTGTGATAAATGGTAAACAGAGAGAATGAAGTGATTCACGTGACCTATTATAGAAGGGAGAGGTAATCTGGGAAAGCTTCCTGGAGGAAGCAGTATTTGAATTAGGTCTTTAAGAATGAGTAGAGGGGGTCTGGAGTTGTGTGTGGCTCAGCAGTAGAGTGGTCATCTAGCTTGTGTGAGGCCCTGGGTTTGATCCTCAGCACCACATCAAAATAAATAAATAAAATAAAGGTATTATGTTCAACTACAACTAAAAAATAAATACTTAAAAAATGAGGGCTGGGGATGTGGCTCAAGCGGTAGCACGCTCGCCTGGCATGCGTGTGGCCCGGGTTTGATCCTCAGCACCACATACAAACAAAGATGTTGTGTCCACTGAAAACTAAAAAAATAAAAATAAAAAAATAAATAAATAAATGAGTAGAAATAGTTAATGTGTGTGTGTGTGTTAAAAAACATACGTATCCATATTTTTTTTGTACTGGGGATTGAACTCAGACGTACTTAACCACGCAGTTACATACATCCCTAGCCCTTTTTATTTTTATTTTGAGACAGGATTTCAATGAGTTGCTTAGGCCCTGCTGAGATTGGCCTCGAATTTGTGATCCTCCTGCTTCAGCCTCCCCAGGCAGTAGGATTACAAGCATGCACCACTGCACCCTGCTCCACAAATACATTTTTTTAAACAATAACTTGCACATTGGTGATTGCCCTTTCAGAGTCCTGTAGCTATGTAGAAACTAAGCCAGCTGCGGGGTCACAAGGAGAAATGCCAAGGGACCCTGCCCACATTCCAGTCGCGGAAGTGATGCCATCTTACTCCTTCCAACCATTCTGGCCGCCATCAGGTGAAAGCTCAGAAAAGCCTGGCAGGAGAAATACCATCACCACAGCACCCTGAGAAATAATAAATGGTTATTTTAAGCCACTTTTAAAAAATAAATGGGTGTTTCCTGAGTGGACAGGGCAGGGTCATTGAGGCTTAAGCAGAATGTGAAGGAAGGAAATGCTTGAAGTATCCGACCCTCGCTGCCCATTGGCAGCTGGGCCACAGGAGCTGGCGGTTCTGGAACACCTGGGGTATATCAGGGTTGTTTGAAGTAGCCTCCGTGTATTGGCTCACAGAATCCTCACAACAACCTTGATGAGGAAATGGAGGCCCAGAGGCAGGTAGTTTGTTGAAGTCCATAGAGCTTCTGCCCATTGTCTCCCATCTAGTCCTGAGAACCAGAAAGAAGGGAATGTCCACCGGCTAATGTGACTTCCTTTCCCAGCTGGAGATGAAGGCTGTGAAGCCTGGCTGTCACAGGAAGGCTCTCATGCCCGTTGGAGTCCCCCGGCCTGCCCTGGCCCAGCACCATCCATGTGCATCACAGTGTTATGTTTCTGTACGTGTTCGCTCTCTGGTCCCAGCACTGTGCAACCCTGGGTCTGGAGAGAGGTCAATGTGTGCTTTGCTCTTAGCCCCCTTCCACACTCCTGGTCTCCTGCCGCCTCCTTGGCTTCTCCTCTCCTCATCTACCTGCCCAGTGCTGTTCCTCAGGTGCAGAGCAGGTGGGAACAGTAAGAGCCAAGAGACCAGGGCTGACGCAAACTTCACAGCTCAGCCAACAGCCTTTATTCAGGAATGGAATCGTGGTTCTGATGGACCCACTCTCCGGGTGGAAAATGAGCCACTGAACAAAGGAGGTGATTTAGTGAGCGTGTCAGTCTGGGCACTCGGGAATTTGGGTCTTTGGGTTGGGAGTCTGTGGCCAGCACCTGGAGAGGTTTTATCTTAGAAGAGATTAGTGCTTCCTAGAGACTATCATTCTAGTTTTGATAAAACACTTTCTGAACCCCGCCTTCGGCCAGCCTCAGGGAAGGATTTATCTTTGGAGAGCTGGAAGCTATCAAAGTATGGCTTTCTTTTTCATTCCCTTACCCAGCCCACATGATCTTGGGGTTTTTCATTTTCCATATCCAATAGAAAGCCCCTCTGGTTTCCTCTTCACTTGCTTCTGTCCATGATCCTGGGAGCTACTGAAGTCCACAAGCCTCTCAGCTCCTCAACTGTTTCATTTTCAATGATTTCCCCCCCCCCCATTCCCCTGGAGTGGCGAGCCCACTCCCACCAGTCTCTTCACTTGAAGATCTTCATTAAGACATCAGTCTCTGAAGACACCTCTGTCTTGTCTTGCTCTGTCCGTGACGTCCATTACATATTTTGAGACCTTTGAGGTCAATGATACCAGCCTTTCTGGAATTCTCTTCCCTATCCAGCACACATTGGTGGTCCTTTGTATTAAAGCACTCTTAAAAGATGAGATCTAACATGCCTTGACCTGTCCAGCAAAAATCCTTCCTTGGATTAATTCAGTTTCTCACTCTGTGCATGCTTGTGTCTTGATTGTTCAAACTAGCAAGAGAAAAATCACAGGAACTATCATATTAACACTACCAGAACTACCATAAGTTCACAGTTTCCACTATCAACTGGGTCCTCAATACTGTCCTTGCAACATCAATTTGCCATAGTAACCATTTCAAACCCATAGCTGAACTTGACTATGAACTCCTTTAGGGCAGGATTCCTGTCTGGCTTTTGTGTAATTGAATTTCCAGTGCCGAAGACAGGCTTAATACATAATAAGCATTCAATAAATATCTGTGTACTGGGTGCAGTGGTGCACACCTGTAATCCCAGCTGTTTGGGAGCTGAGGCAGGGGAATCCAAATTTGAGGCCAATCCCTGCAACTCAATGAGAACCTGTCTCAGAATAAAAAATAAAAAGGGCTAAGTGATAGAGGCCCACTGGGTTCAATCCCCTCCCCCCCAAAAAATCTGTGTACTGACCAAGGTATAGGAATAGAGGCAAATGTTCACCACAGGCCAGGTTCTGTTCTATGTGAGTTGTACGTATTAGCTCATGCAATCCCAACAACTCAAAGAGGTTAGATGGGGCTTTTGCCATTCTCATTTTACACAAAAGGAGAGGCAATTTGGAGAGAGGAAGTCATAAGACCGGAAGCAGCAGAGTGGGTATTCAATCTTCAGAACATATAAATCCTTAGCATTCCAGTGATTTCCGTTTCAGACAAGTTGAGTTTTATGTGCTTGAGGGACATGCAGCTGGGCTTCAGACTGGAGCTTAAGAGAGATGTGAAAATGGAAAGGAAGATGTAGGAAAGGGGCACGTGGTGTAGCTCAGTGGTAGAGCATGTACTGAGCATTCCAGAGGTTCAACCCCCAGTACTAGAAAAAGTACAGGGTTTCTGCCATTGACTCCCAGAGGGCAGATAAACTGACTGATGACTTCAGAAAATGGAACATCTGACCTTTGTTCACACCTGTTTCTTTTGCAGAGTGCCTCCAACAGGTCCCTGTTGGAGTTATGTGGTGGTGTGTGTGTAAGTGTGCACCTGGAAGGCTTTCCTTTCCCCAATTTGTGATGACACCTGTAATTTTTTTTTTTTGTATCTGGGTTTGAACTCAGGGGCACTTAACCCACTGAGCCACATCCTGAGCCCTTTTTTATATTTGGAGACAGGATCTCACTGAGTTTCTTAGTGCCCTGCTAAGTTGCTTGAGATCCTCTTGCCTCAGCCTCTTAAAATGCTGAGATTACAGGAGTGCCCCACCATGCCCAGCTATTATATATTCGAACACACGGGATGATTCATGATGTATTGCTTGGTGACTTTTAAATTGAGTAGGGGGTCCTCCAGGGTTGAAATTCAACATTTCTTTTTCCTTTTGCTAAGTTGCTAAGTGCATTTTTTTTTTTTTGGTGGTGATATTGGGAATTGAACTTAGAGGCACTCTACCATTGAGTTACATTCCTAAGTCTTTTATTTCTTTATCTATTTTACTTTTTAAAATTTTCTTTAAAGTCTATGGACACAATACTTTTATTGGATTTATTTACTCCAGCGCCTCACACGTGCTAGGCAAGCACTCTACTACTGAGCTACAATCCCAGCCCTATCTATTTTATTTTGAGACAGGGTCTCCCTAAATTGCCCAGGCTGACCTTGAATTTGCGATTCCCTGCCTCAGCCTCCCAGGTCGCTGGGATTACAGGCGTGCGCCACCACGCCCAGCTGCTAAATACATTTTTTTGAGAAACTTCCCAGACCATTTCTCAGGTAGAACACTATCATTGCATTGCTTAAGGCCCCTTTCCCCCTTCACCACGGTTTCTGCCATTGACTCCCAGAGGACAGAGAGAGATTGAGAAATGGGAGCATCTGATCACCTCTTAGATCCTCTTAGATCACCTCGAAACCTCCTTGGGAGTTCTCTAGCATAAGATTATTATCATCTGCACTTGAAAGAAAAAGAAATAGCTTCCTATTTGGCAGTGTGTTGAGTGTTTCTGAAGCATCATCCCATTCGATTTTCACAGGATGCTCTAGAGGTGGAACTACTGTTATGGGTGGGCTCCGAGAGGGGAGGTGTGGTAGCCTAGGACATGCAGCAGGTTAAGAGTTGGCATTTGAACCCAGGTCTTTCGGATAATAGAGGCTAAGCTGTCTCATCGCTCATTTACGGACATCTGAGGACTTTTCTCCGTGGAAGTGGGGAGAAAGAATATTTGACAGAGAACCCTAACGTTGATATCTGTTTAAGAATGGTGCGGGCACCCGCATTCTTCGCCAGAAACCCGCGTCAATCTCTGACCCAGGCCTTCTCCCGCCCCGGAGCAGCGGCGCACATGCGCGGGGGCTTCCCGCTTGGCTCCGCCTCCCGGGAGGGCGCTGCTCCACGTTCTCGGCTCTGGGGCTTGCGCACTGCGTCCCCAGCCAGAAGATCCTTCCCGGTCAGGGACTTCCGGTGCGCCGGGGTGCGGTTCCGGGTCGTGGCGCGGCTCAGGGCAACAGGGCTGCTGCTCGGCCGGCCGGCGGCGGCGAGCAGCAGGGGCATGAGGGAGAGCCCGGGAAGCGGCAGCTGAGCGGGCCGGTAGGAGCGCCGGTCCTGAGGATCCCGAGAGTGCAGAGTTCGGGGCAGGGACCGGGAGGCGTGGGGAAGCCGGGCCCTCCCCTCAGGAACGTGCCCCGGGGCCGACCCGGCCCGTAGTGTGGAAGCAGCTTCAGGTAAAGGTTGCCCCAGCCGCCAGCTCCCTTGCTCGCCCGCCAGCCAGCCAGCTCGCCCACGCGCGGGATCTGGCGGCCCACTCACTCCGCCTCTCGGCGCTGCCTGGCGGGCCGTCTGTCAGCCCTTGCTCTGGTGGCCTGGGAGCAACCGTTTCCTGGCCCTTCCCCTAAGTCGAGGCTGCCCTGAGCCTGCCAGCCGGGCGTGTGATTTAGGGGAGAAGCTGGAGGACAGGTAGTGTCAGGGCGGGGGCGTGTGTGCAGTTGGCTCCAGCACTCTGGCCCTCTACTCGGCAACATGTAGGTGCCCTGGTGTTCATACGGTGAAATCCAGTTTTTAAGGCATTGCCTGTGTAGTGCCTGTTTCCTAGTGCCCCTCCTCCCACTTAGAGAATAAGGGACAAACAGTCTGCAGACTTTTTCTCCCTTAAGTGCCGCTCGAACTTGAGTTCACTTTTCTGGTTTGTGGGAGTGGCAAGAAGTGTTTAAGTGTGGAGGAAAGAAAAAAGAATATAGCTTCAACAGCTTAACTTTAACTAGATTCCCAAATTGGCTCTGAAATAGGTAAAAACTTCAATCTGAATGAATGCAAGTTATTTTGGAAGCCATTATAGTATCTGGCATTGTGCAAAACACCATATTATAAACCAAAAGAAGCAAAGTTGAAAACTTTTTTTTTTTTTTTGAATGGTCAAACGGACAGGCACATTGAAGTCGACATTCTTCTTATTTTGACTAGCCCAAAGGGTGGATCCCTCATGTTCTGTGATCCCACACAAGGTGCTTAGTAAATATAGAAAGAGTTCTTGATAGTAAATGTAGAAAGAGTTCTTGATAAATTCGTACTTGTTTTTTTCTTTTCTAGCGTATATACCTGCAGGCTTCCTGGGTCTGTGGGGGACTTTTTCCATTCATCTGTGTGCTCATACTTAACTACTGTGTGTGCCAGGTTGCACTCACGTTCCTCTACACTCCTGATCTGGCTCTTGGCTTTCTTTCCAGTTAGGCCTGAAAAGATCCCCAATATAATCCATTACTGTAGACTCTCAAATCACCTTTGTTTTTTCCGTGTCATTTGTTTTTGGTGGGACATTCTCCCTGCTCTGCCTAGAAGCTTTTCTACTTATTGAGATGCTATCCATGGCCTGGTTGAAGTTGGCCTCCTTCAGTCAATTTAGACAGCCCCAGGTGGAAGTTGTTTCTCATTTAGAATCCCATAATCACTACTTATTCACAGTTATTTCATTTAACAAATATTTACTGAGAAAGTATGGCAGTAGTAGGCAATTTAAAGAAGAGTCAGCTTTGTGCACAGGAAACTCAATTTAGTGAGAAAGGGAAGGAAATTAGTAATTCCAACAGTGATAAATATACAGTATGAAAGTTCCTTTTGTGTTATGGTAGTGTAGGACGTTAACTTCTGTGAGGTGGGATATGGCTAAGGAATGCTCCAGAATGTGAGATAAACTCAGTATCTGTTACATATCGCATATAAGTCCTTCTTGTTTAATCATTTTAACTTCAATTTACAGAATAGGAGGACTCAGGATAAATCACACAGATGCTGTGAGACTGGCAATATTCACACCTAGGTCTGTCTGATGCCTAGACCTGTGCTTTTCCCATTACCTGTCTTCTTTCTCACACCATACCTCTTTGTGCAAGTACCTAATGAAGCAACTGATCAGGAGGAAAATAAGAATGTTTAAATGAATGGTACTGAAAATTCTTTTTTTTTTAAATATTTTTTGTAGTTGTAGTTGTACACGATAACTTTATTTATTTATATGTGGTGCTGAGGATGGAACCCAGGGCCCTGCCCATGCCAGGCGAGCGCTCTACCGCTGAGCCATAACCCCAGCCCCACTGAAAATTCTTTTTATTCCCTTTTATTTTATTTATTTTTATGTGGTGCTGAGGATTGAACCCAGTTCCCTACACATGCTAGGCAAGTGTTTTACCACTGAGCTACAACCCCAGCCCTGAGAATTCTTTAAAGGTAAATAAGACTAATCTTCCCAGGCAAAGAGACCATACCTGGGCCAGTTCAATTTTGAATATGAGCAAGGAAAATAGTTTGTAGAGAATAAGCATGGACTTCTGGTTCCATTCCTGATCTTTTTACTATGTATATGAACTTTGGCAAATTTCTTTTTCTTTTTCTTTTTTTTTATTGGTTGTTCAAAACATTACAAAGCTCTTGACATATCATATTTCATACATTTTGGCAAATTTCTTTAAGTATCATTTTCCTCATCCAGGGGTTGAAATAGAGGACAATATTGACCTCAAGAAACACTGTGAATATTTAATAAGCTAGTTCAGATAAAGGGCCTATCACAGTTTGAACATTCCTCATCCAAAATCCAAAATGCTCCAAAATCTGAAACTTTTAAAGCTGCAGTTTTGGAGTATTTCAGATTTTGGACTTTTGAATTAACAATGCTCATTCATGAAGTCTATACAGATGAGCTGCAGTTTTGGAGCATTTCAGATTTTGGACTTTTGAATTAGCAATGTGCACCCATGAAGTTTATACAGATATACCAATATCTTGAAAAAATCTACACTCTGAAACGCTTCTGATCTCAAACATTTGAGTAAGGGATTCTCAGCTCATATATGTTACCTCCAAAATAACAGCTGTAAGATGCAAAGATATAATGCATGTGATGTGATTTTATAGTGGTGAATGAGTTTCTAGCTGAGTAAAGCAAGCTGTTACTTCTTTTTGCAGGCTGGAGATCAAATTGGGGTCAGGGTCAGTGAGGGCTAGATTGCCAGGCAATATAGGTAAATTCCAGTCTCTACTCATAAGTTTTCCAGTTAATAAATACTTTGAGGATTTATGATTGATTCAACAGCTCCAGGCAAAATATTAGACTCTGGAGATATAAAGTGAAATAAAACTGGTCCCTACCCTGAGATTGTTGACATTCCTTTGGGGAAGACATGTACGCAGGTGAACTAGTAAAGTACTATAGATAATAAGGTAGAGTTCCTGTGGGGTACTGTGGAACCTGGAGAAAGAAACACTGATAACGAGTTAGCTAACAAGTACTTACTGTGTCTTGGCATTGTGTTAAATACTTTATCTCATTTATTCCTACTTGGAAAGGAATTTTTAGTATACTAGAGAAACTAGGGCACAAAGAGGTTAACTTCCTTGAGGGGTAGGGATGTGGCTTAGTGGTAGAGTGTGGGTTAGACATATATAAGGCTCTAAGTTTGATCCCCTGTACCAGAAAGCCAAAGAACAAAACCCTTGTTTATACAGCTGGTGGTACTGAGCTAGAGGCCTTGCTTTCTGTATTATGGACTGTCTCTTCTCTTCTTTTTTTTTTTTTTTTTTTTTAAAGTGATTTTTTTTTTTTTTTAGAGAGAGGAGAGAGAGAGAGAGAGAGAGAGAGAATTTTTTAATATTTATTTCTTTTAGTTCTCGGCGGACACAACATCTTTGTTGGTATGTGGTGCTGAGGATCGAACCCGGGCCGCACGCATGCCAGGCGAGCGCGCTACCGCTTGAGCCATATCCCCAGCCCTGGACTGTCTCTTCTATGGGACTGCACTATGTTGCTCTTTGTGATGTGGAGGGATATCCTCTGGAGAGGTCTCAGAGGAGCCAGCCCTTGAGCCCTAGCTTTAGTGAGCCAGTTGCTGCTTGGCAGTAGGTCCAATGAGGAGTGGAAGTGGCCTTGACACTGAATAAATTCATCTAATATGTCACTTCAAATATATTTCTTTCTTTTTGGTGGTAAAGGTGGGGGGCTTCTTGCCAATTTGAAAAGTTGTAGTTCAGTGGATTTGTATGATTCATGCTGAGAGTTTGCTGGAAATCTGTTATTCTGATATATAAGCTTTATTGTTAAGTATACAGCAAGAGATATCAGATTACCATACGACAAGGAATTCTGTCACATTTTTCCCAGTTGGAAATACCCCAACATCATGTTTTCTGTGAAGTTTGAAGTTTTTGAGAAGTTTTGATTCAGAAGTTAACACATTTCAGCTTGTGTGGAGTTTATAATGATTGGGCCTGATATTATCTTTCTGTTGCTATAATAAAATAACCTGGGGGAAAAAACTTAGAGGTGGAAAGATACATTTTGGCTCTTGATTTCAGAGGTTTCAGTCTCTCAGCTGGCTCCATTGTTTCTGGGTCTGTGGTAAGGCAGCACATCTTGGCGGAAAGGTGCAATGGAGTGAAGCTGCTCATCCCATGGTAGCCAGGAAGCAGAAAAGGAGAGAAAAGAAGGGGCCTGGGACAAGAGACAGTCAAGGGAATGCCATGTAGGACCCACTCCCTTCAACTATGTACCACTTCCTACAGTTTCCACTACTTCCCAGATAGTTCATTCATCTATGAATCCATCAGTAGATTAATCCATTAATGAGGTTTTAGCCCTCATGATCCTATCACTTCCCAAAAGCTCCACCTCTGAACATTGCTGCACTCAACATGTGAGCCCCTGGGGACATTTCAGATCTAAACTACTCAGGCGTTTGTATTTCAGGCATTATTGAATGTTTTTTTTATGCCTTATTTCCTTTAATATTCATAATTCTGTGAGGTAGGTGATATTATCCCCATTTAACATGAGTAGCTTAGGGCTTAGGGACTGTTACCCAGAAGTCACACCCAAGTGTGTTGATAAGAGAAATAACTGGCCAAAAAGTAAACAAGTGTTTATTAACTTAAGTTTCTTTTGAATATCTTCTCTGGAGTCTCCGAAGTCCTGTATCCATTATGGATTATAATGAGTAGGGTGGGACTTGGTGAACTGGAGAGCATATACCCAGCTGAGAGGTATCCAAGTGTGGTGGTGTGCATTGTCCCAAGTATTTGGAAAGATGAGGGAGGAACTCCATTGGCTTATTGCCATGTGAATAAGTAGGCCCAGTTTCCTAGGTTTTCTGATTTTTTTTTTTGAAAGATGCTAGAAATCTGGATTTTATATTTTATATTTTGGGGGTACTAGGGATTGAACCCAGAGGAACTTAACTACTGAGCCAGTCCCAGCCCTTTTTATGTTTTGAGAGAGGGTTTCGCTGAAGTTTTTAGGGCTTTGCTAAATTGTTGAGGCTGGCTTTGACCTTGCGATCTTCCTTCCTCAACCTGCCTAGCTATTAGGTTTATAGGCATGCGCCACTGTGCCTAGACAAAATCTGGATTTTAATGTGCTTAGTTTAAAAATTTGCCATTTAAATGATTGGGCATGATATTATCTTTCTGTTGCTATAATAAAATAACCTGGGGGGAAAACTTAGAGGTGGAAAGATTCAACCATAACACATTTGTAGGCTGTGTACAATTGTAGGCTGCCTGATTATAAACTCTTGATCTACCTGGCTGCTGAAATTTGATTTTTTTTTTATTATCATTTTGCAGAAGTGGGGATTAAACCCAGTGTGCTCTACCAACTTGGCTACATCCCAGCCTTTTTTATTTCTTTTTTTTTTTTGAGACAGGATCTTGTGAAATTGCCCAGATTGGCCTTGAATTTGTGATCCTCCTGCTCAGCCTCCTGAGTAGTTGGGATTGCATGTGCCACCTCACCTAGCTTGCTGCTGTACCTCCCCATCATTCAGATCAGGAGGTACAACATAATGTTGTGATGATTGATCATAAGTCTGGTAGATTGCCAGTAAGGGGGCATTGTAACTTGCAATGGTATTTTTCAGGAAGTAGAAGGATGAATGCTTTTTTTAAAAAGATATTTTTATATTATCAGGCTAAATTTCAGGAGGAATGGAGTTCAGTGATGAGATGACCTTACAGTGCTTTCGTTTGGTGCTTTTATTACTTTAGATGCTACCAGATCTAATTTGTTTATTTCCTTTAACATTTATAATCTTATGAGATAGGTGGTATTGGAAAGGGGGTTAATTATAATCTTTCTAGATGAATGCTGACATCCAGCGAATTAGAATTTAGTAGAAAGTGCAGTATACTGGAAGAATTTTTTTTTTTTTTTTTTGTATTGGGGATTAAACTCAGGGGCACTTAACCACTGAGCCACATCTCCAGCCCTTTTTTGTATTTTTTAAATTTAGAGACAGGGTCTCACTGAGTTGCTTAGGGCCTCGCTAAGTTGCTGAGACTGGCTTTGAACTTGTGATTCTCCTACTTCATCCTCCAGAGCCACTGGGATTATAGGTGTGTGCCACCAGGCCTGGTGAGAAGGACTTTAATTCTGAATATAGCAATACCACTAATGGTACCTCTTGGGTTTTGGTCAAGTCAATTAAAAATCTTTGAAATTTTTTCCCCTTCTGGTTAATAATGAGGAGCAAAATTCAAACCTTGCTGAAGTCTTTTCAGGATGCCAAACTGATTCTAGTTGACATGCTTAAAGTCACTTAACTGATGACTGCAGACCCCAGTGGAGAAATCTCAGATGGTTTTCCTCTTCTCTCTCTCTCTCTTTCTTTTTTTTTTTTTTAATATTTATTTTTCAGTTGTAGATGGACACACTATCTTTATCTTACTTTTATGTGGTGCTGAGGATTGAACCCAGCGCCTCGCCTTGCATGTCCTAGGTGAGCGCTCTACCACTGAGACCCAGCCCCAGCCCTTTTCCTCCTCTCTTGATGGCAGGTAGGGAGTTACTACTCAGTTCTTTCTTCTATTCTTAGTTCCTTACTTTCTCTGGGGAAGGACCTTGATGGGCCAGACATTCCCCAAATGCCTACAGGCTTTCTACAGTGCTTTGTCACACACAAACATACATACATAAATATTTAAGATTGAAAGGATCATAGAGACACCCAGCTGAATGAGAGGAATATGGTCAGGGAGTTCACAGCCCAAGAGTTTAATTTATTTTTATTTTAATACCCAGCTTCCACAAGGTGAAAATTGAAGAAATACTAGTCTTCTAGATACTTGTTTTCACTCATACTCTATTGTATTAGGAAATAACATAGAATATAAAAATGAAGAAAATAAATCCTGAGCAGTCATTCAGGATTTATTAACTCTAGTTGGCAGCATCTAGATATATTGGGAAAATAGATTTAATATAGGAAACACAAAATTTGAGCCAAAAGTAGAAAATAGTTTTAAGTAATTGAAAGAAAATGGGATAAGCCATTACAAAACTAAAACCCTAAAATTCTGGACAAAGCAAGAAGACATTATAATAACTATTGGAATTAAGTTATAGTAATCACTTGTAAAATAAATTGAATATAATGTTGCATTTACTCTTAAGTATATGCAGTGTTAGATTCATAATACCCCATACTTGAGTATACATTTATGAATATGCTTCTATTAATAATGGAGAGAAAGTGGGGTGTGTAAAAATTCAGATATTAAAAAAATAGCATGTTTTGTTCCTTGTGGACCCATTTTTAGGTACTGTATTATAAATAAGTATTATTTTAGCAGAGTAATTGGTAGAAAACTGCTTGAAGGACTGTCTTTTGAAAGCAAAGTAAATCTGTAAAGTTTACTTGCTGACATACAGGAGATTAATTAAAAAACAGGTTCAGACCTGAATCTTTTTTTTTTTTTTTTAAATTTTCTGTAGTTGTAGATGGACAGAATGCCTTTATTTTATTTGTGTATTTTTATATGGTGCTAAGGATTGAACCCAGTGCCTCACACATGCTAGGCAAATGCTCAGCTGCTGAGCTACAGCCCTAGCCTTTTTTTTTTTTTTTGAGGTACTGGGGCTTGAACCCAGGGCCTCATGCATGCTAGGCAAGCATTCTACTCCTGAGCCACAGTCCCCGTCCTTGGACTTGAATCTTTTTTTTTTTTTTTTTTTTAACCTTTATTTACTTATATATGGTGCTGACAATTTAACATAGTGCCTCACACATGCTAGGCAAGCACTCTACCATTTGAATACTGGCTGTGTCAGTTATTAGCTGTGGGACCTGGACAATCTGTAAAATGGTGACAGTAATGTAAATCTCATGCTGTACTTGTGTGGACTAAATGAAGCCATTTATATATGTATCTAGTGAGTACCATGATTCATCTGGAGAGATGCAGGTACCCACATTCAGAGACATAAGACATTTGGGATATTAGTAATACTGTGTAGTGGTTATGAAGGAATGAGACTCAATTTCACATCTGGATCATGAAATTAGACTTGTTAATTTCTGATTGTGCTTTGTGAGTTACAATATACCTAACTAGTAGCTACTATTGAGAAAAGGGTTTTAGTATGTTTTTAAAAAGGCTATTAAATGAATCAGTCTACTAAGTAACAGACACTTCCAGTTGCTTATATTATTTTTTTCTGTGCCTGTGACTACCCTTTGAAGTTTTTAGAACAAGGGATATTATGTATTCCCTGTTTCTGTTGCTGAAACTGAAGCCAGGTAAAGTAAAGAAATTCAAGATATAGAGCTACCAATAATGGCAAAGCTACGATTTGAACCTTTTTGTTGTTGTTTTAGTTAGTTATACATGACAGTAGAATGCATTTTGACACATCATTGAACTTTTGTTTTTGACTCTGTTGTTTTTATGTTTTGAGATTGGGTCTTGCTATGGTTGCTGAGGCTGGCCTGGATCTCCTGAGCTCAAGTGCTCCTCCCACCTCAGCCTCCTTGGGCTGGGACTACATGTGCATGCCTCCATGCCAAACTGTTTCACTCTAAATTTGGTGTTTTTGCCACTTTTCATGCTGCTTTAGATTTAGATGTTGGAACTGGCCCTTGTCTTGGTATTGTTAGCTCTGGCCATTCTCCCATTCATTTAAACTTCATGCAGAAGATTGTTATTTATTATGTCGTGAGAGTGTTTGATTATAGGTATAACCTTATGATATGAATTTTAAGGATTTAATAAGTCCCTAATACTGCTGTCAAAGGTTGGTGTTAAGATGGTCACTCATATATTACTAGGGAGAACGTAAATTTGTAAAACTTATCAAAAAGTGCTTTGGCAGTATTTATAAGCTTTAAAAAGAATCCATGTATGCCTTTGAGTTTATAAATTCATTCCTAGGGATCTTCGTTAAAGAAGTAATCAGGTGTAGAAAGATATTCATGTTCAAAAATCTTCACTGCAGCAGTATTTATAATAGCAAAAATTAGAAACAATCTTAGTTTTTAGAACAAAGGTTACAGAGATTATGGAAAATCTCTAGAATGGAAATACTGTACCGTCATTTTAGATGTTTTAGAACAATTTTAGTGACATTAATTACTCACATAATATTCAGTGAAAAGTGTACATAACACTATGTAAAATATGTTCCCAATTATGTCAAACATAAATGCAAAGAGTAGAAAGAAGAGGTGTTGAGATTTTAGGTTTGTTTTTCTTTAGAAATATTTTTGAAAAACATTTTTAATAAGAAATAATTTTAGTTTAAATTTGATATGACTAGAGACAGTGAGTATCATTTTGATCAATAGTTTTCACTAATATGGTTGATTCTCTTTTTTTCTTGGTGGTGCTTTGGATAGAACTCCCCAGCCTAATGCAGATGATTCTGAAGCTGTAGATGGATTATATTTTTAAGCTAGTGTGTACCTCATTTTGCACTTAGAATGTGGTTACGTATATATTTATTATATTATTATTATTATTTGTTGTTATTGTTTTGAGACAGGGTCTTGCTATGTTGCCCAGGCTTGTTGTGAGTTTATAGTTCCCTTTGAATAGCTGGGATTATTGGCATGTGCCATCCAATCCTGTTAGTTTCACGTGTTTTAACATAAATAATATTAAGATTTCCAGGATAATCCCCCTGCAAAAACAAAACAAAACCCTATTTAAGAGAATATCATGGAAGAAGACTTGTATCTATGTTGGTACCAGTGTTTCAGTGCTACCGTCACCGCTTCAGTGACCACTGGGATTAAGAGTAGTCTTGGGATAGCTTTGTCTTTATTTTCAGAGGGAGTACAGTCCTATCTCCTTGAGAGCAAAGTTGGTCATTGGTATACAGAGCTTGTTTGTAAGTTTATTACTTATGTATTGGGAAGTGCTTTTTTGATGTAGAAAATCATTTGTGTTAAAAAAAAAAAAAAAGTCACCTGAGACACAAAAAATGTTAAAGAATTTATTTGAGCAAACAGTGATTCATGAAGTGATCAGTTCTAAGCCAGAAGTGGTTCACAATGGGATTGCAATGAGAAAGTAATTATAGGAGGAACATAGAAGTAAACCAAAGAAAATATTTGGTTGGTGATAATAGTAGAGTTTTTTTGCCTTATTTGATCTATCCATTGGGAATTATATGATAAATTTGTGGGTTACTTTTGACTGGTTCAGCTTACGTTCTCTTTTTCTTATACATTTACAAGAAATAGGACAAGTTACTAAGTTAGATTCACTTATTTTTGCAAATCAAGCAAGGTTGAAGTCACTTTTGAGGTCTAACTGATTTTGCTCAGTAATTCTTCAGGCTTGGTCTTCATTTTAATTTATTCATAATTTACAAGTATGAATTTCTATCTCACTTTTTTATTTTATAGGAAAAAAATTTGAAGATTTTTAGTTTGGATTTTTAATTTTCTTATAACTGTATTATTAAAATGTCATGATGAATTGTTGCCTTATACATTTCTCTAATTGTCATGTATTTCATAATTGAAATAGTTTCCACATGTACAATTGAGGATTGTGACCAGTTAAGTTTTTTTTTTTTAATGTGCCCAGAAATTCTTTTATAAGCAGTATAAAAACCTGCAAAAAATTTAAGTATTTGAGCATATTTGAATTAGGAAAATACCAGGCAAATTTTTTCTTTTGTAAACTGCTTCTGTCCAAAGCATTCTGTATATTATCAGAATGAAAAATGACAGCACTTTGTCATCTGTTCAAATTGATATTGCACTCTTTGCAATGACAGCTGAAAAGGCCCACAGGTGCCATATAAAGAGGTGACCATGTTGTCATATTTCATTTCGGCATCCCTCTGCAAAGCCATAATTACCTAATTAGGTTGTTAATTAGGAGATTAGCATTTCACTATATTGATAGAATGCTCTTTACCGGCGTGGGGCTAGATACAGATTTGTCTGCCCTAATTTATAATCTCTGCCTGTTTTGTACTTATTTATTTGCTTAAGATCCTTGTGTAGGGCAATTCAGTTTACCTGGGAAACAGTTTGTTTACAAGCTAATGAAGCTTTGATGACTGAAGTTGCTGAGTTAAAATATGAACAGATTTAAAAGAGGGATTGCATCCCCAAAATGATAATAAAAATTCAAGTTGGTATAACTTCTGTTCTTGTTTACATAGACAATAACATGATACGAATTCAAATTGTTGGTGTAAAAAAGATCCCAAAATGTAAAAACTGAGCCTGAAATATGTTAGAGGTTTATATATCTTAAAATAGGTAAAGGAAGTTATTTTATTTTTAATTTCTTTAGTTATCTTTATGATTTATATGTGGAACTTTTAAAATATGTTAGGTATTTCAAATCTGTTTTACAAACTGAATCTTGGTTAATGATTTCAGAAAAAAACAGACTCAGTCTTCAGCTTAGACTTCCTTAGATAGTCATGCATCAGGCTTTATGTCATTTATACCTTATTCCATTAGTCTGTGCTTGGAACATTCCTTTCCTGCACTCTGCCGTCCTAAGTGCTTATGGAATTTGAAGTATTTCACAGTAACCTTCACTTGGTGAGCTATTTGGAGTAAGCACATTCTCTATAGTGGGTCTAGCATTACTTTGTGTGGGATTGGGGCAGATTATACATACCTTTTTCACCTTTTCCATTTAAGGAAATTGAAAGTTTTGGAACAATGCTAAGAACACCAGCCCCACCGAGGTAGTAGCTTTACTCCTTTTGATTGTATGTGGTATTAGTGTTAGGGTTGTAGAAAGTGCATGTATGCCCAAGTCCTTTTCCCCACAGATGTTATGAAGAATTGGATTTCATTTATATATATATAATTTTCTTTAAAATTAAAGTTTTAAACCTATTTAAAGTTTTTTTTTTTTTTAGTTGTAGAGGGACACAATACTTTTATTTTGTTTATTTATTTTAGTTGTTAATGGACCTTTAGTTTACTAATATATTTATATGTGATGCTGAGAATTGAACCCAGTGCTTCACACATGCTAGGCAAGTGCTCTATCACTGAGCCACAACTCCAGCCCCTTGTTTATTTATTTTTATGTGGTGCTGAGGATTGAACCCAGGGCCTCACATGTGTGAGGCAAGTGCTCCACCCCTGAGCCTCAACCCCAGGCCCCTTAAAAACTATATATTATATATCAAGAAAATAATATATACAAAATCTTTCACTTGCAGGGCTGGATGCAGTGGTAGAGTACTTGCCTAGTATGCATGAGGCCCTGAGTTTGGTTCCCAGCACTGCATAAAAACAAACAAAATTGTTCAGTCATTTTAACTTTTTACTTAATTATAATCTTTCACTTATTCTGTCAGTATTTGCTAAGTCTGTTTTAAGAACTAAGTATAGTTCTAGGAATTGAGCAATGAAAATTATAGATACAGTTCCTGCTCTCATGGGACTTGCAATCTTTAAGGGTCTAGCTTTCTACGGTAATGAGAGACAAGATGAGTTTGGAGGAATACCTACATTGGACTTGGTAAAGTCAAATCTTCTTGAAACAGGTGATACCTAAATTGGGATCGGAGGATAAAGGAGAAAGGAAAATCTAAACCAGGTGATAGGACACAGAATGTTTTCATAAAGAAGTATTTCATATTTCATATGTTAGGACTGGGTTTGTGGCTCAGTGGTAGAGCATTTGCCTATCATGTGTGAGGCCCTGGGTTCAATCCTCAGCACCACATATGAATAAACAAATAAAGTGAAAAAAATCCATTGGCAACTAAAAATATTGGAGGAGGAGGAGGAGAAAAAGAAAAGAAAAGAAAAGAAGAAGGAAGGAAGAAGGAAGAAGAGGAGGAGGGAGAATGATGTTCAAGGCTTGAAGAGAACAGTTAGGGCTGGGGATGTAGCTGTTGGTAGAGCGCTTGCCTAGCACATTCAGTCCCCAGTACCACCAAAAGGAGAATAACAAACAACAAAAAAAGAGAACAAAATTCAGTATGGTTGGAGTAGAAAGAACTAGAAGGGTGAGTTGGAAATGGGACTGCATAGAGGTAGGCAAAGTTCAGTCATATTATGGAGTTTGGGAAGTTTTTAAGATAAATTAGGAAACAACCATTATAGCCATGGTGAGTGATTGTGGCTTGCATTAGATTATTGAGAGGAAGAAAAGTGGTCGAGATCTAGAGATAGAGGTAGGATGCACAGGGTGATAATTAAATGCTTATAAGAATCATAGAAAAGAGTCAGGGCTCCTGATAGGGAGCTGGGGATGTAGTTCAGTGGTTGGGTGCTTGCCTAACATGTATAAGACCCTTGGGTTTAAGCCCCAGCACTATAAGAATAAGAAAAATGGCTCCTAACTTGGATATTCTCTATACTTCATAATTTTGAGTTCAAGATTGTGTGTTTGATTATGTTATAGATATGGGGTTCATAAGTCTTATTTTCCAATTTGACCCCAAAATGTACAGTATTAGCAACTAATTTTGTTTCAGGTGAACCAGGGAGGATACTAATATTCGAGTGTCACTTTTCAGTCCTACAGTCATTATGCAAAAGGTAAAAGAGTTAATCTTTGCTTTTTGATACTATAAATTTATTCTTTCATCTTTCCCTTACAGTACTATCTCTATAGCTCCTGATATAAATTTCTATCTCCTATACTTTATTTTAGGTAAATGTTTTATTTATTAAGTGGACTGTATTTTAGTGGGGGGGAGTTGGGCTAGCATTAGTTCAAAATGTTCATAGTGGATGAAATCTCTTGGGTGTAAGCCAGGTGCTTTAGTTAATAAGCTACATTTTGGTTGTTCCAAACACACTTTCCAGTATGTTTACCTTGTTACGACTTGTCTCTTCTTATATATTTGATTTAATAGATTATTTATAGGGTTGTGTGAAAGTATATTTGAAGAGTGTGAGTGGGCATCAACATTGTGATATAAGAAGGAACGGAGGGCTGGGGTTATGGCTCAGTGGTAGAGTGCTCGCCTCGCACGTGCAAGGCCCTGGGTTCAATCCTTAGCACCACATATAAATAAGTAAAATAAAGTTATTGTGTCCAACTACAACTACAAAAAATAAATTTTTTTTTTTTTTAAAGAAAGAACTAAGGCCTAGAAACTGGGAGTGTCGCCTAGAAACTGGAAGCATCCCATTTTTCTCAGCTGCTATGACCCCCAGTTCTCCAAACCTTTGTTTTTTGGTGGTGTCATGTTGCCTTTCTTGTTTTATCCCTTTCAGGCCCCTCCCCCCCCCCCCAAAGTGAAGAGGAAAATTACTCCTGAAGTACTAGTGGCATTGTATTCTCTCACTCTGTGGCTTCGTAGGGCCCTGCTTTAGTGTGGATTAGAATGCTGTCTGGTGCCCTGGGAGGAGGAGCTGTTCCAGTGTGTGGGATTTGCTTTAACAAAGTCAGAAGTTCTGCTGGGATTTCTGGCACTAGAATTAATCTTCCTCAACTAGAAATGTAGGTTAGCTCCTCTACTAATATATTTGACAGTTTTTTTCCCCCAAAGGAAAAAAACTTGGCACCTCCCAGACTTTCATATCTGTCGTTTAAGAAGAATTAAAATTGTTTAAATTTTTTATGGTTAGTGTTGCTGGCTCTGCTCAGTTAACCACTTTGTTGGTGTCCTTGGGTTGGAATCATCTAAACTGGAAGACATCTAAGATGCAGCAGCATGGATTCTGTCTTTCTTGTGTTTCTACCTCCTTTCTTTCTTTTTAAAAATAGATATAATTCACATACCATAGAATTCCACCCCTACACCCCCCACAGCTATTAGGGGTTGAATTTAGAGGTACTGTACCACTGAGCTACACCCCTAGGTACACCTTTTTATTTTGAAGTAGAGTCTTGCTAAGTTGCCCAGGTTGGCCTTGAACTTGCAGTCCTCCTGCCTCAGCCCCTCATGTGCCTCCACATCTGGCACAATTCACCCTTTTAAAGTATACTATTTAATAATTTTGTATAATTTTAAAGTTGTATAACCTCCGCTATTATCTTATTCTAACACATTGTTTTTGTTACCCCCAAAAGAAACCTTTACTCCATTAGCAGTCAGTCCTCATTCCTCCTCACCTACCGTCTGAACCACTAATTTCTTTTCTGTCTCTATTATGATGCCTATTTTAAACCTTAAAATTTTTTTTATAGTTGTAGTTGTACAATACCTTTTATTTATTTATTTATAAATGAATTTTAATATTTTTTTTTTTAGTTTTCGGCGGACACAACATCTTTCTTTGTATGTGGTGCTGAGGATCGAACCCGGGCCACACGCATGCCAGGCTAGCGCGCTACTGCTTGAGCCACATCCCCAGCCCCAATATTTTATTTATTTTTATGTGGTGCTGAGGATCGAACCCAGTGCCTTGCACATGCTAGGTGAGCGATCTACCATTGAGCCCCCACCCCAGCCAGCCCTATTTTAAACCTTTTATATAAATGAAATCATACAATATATATGGGCTTTTATCTGGCTTCTTTTGCCAAGCAAAATATTTTTATGGTCCATGTATATTGTAGCATATATCAGTACTACTTCTTTCCTGTTTTGTTTTTTTAATTTATTTTATACGTGGTGCATGAGAATCGAACCCAATGCCTCACACATGCTAGGCAAGCACTCTATTACTGAGCCACAACCCCAACCCCAGTACTTCTTTCCTTTTTATTGCCAAATAATATTGAGAGTGTAATACCACATTTTTTGTTTATCCACTCATCAGTCGCTGGACATTTGGGTTATTCCCACCTTCTGTGTTAGGAATAATGCTACTGTAAACATGCACACTTTTTTTCTGTGAACATGTGTTTTCAGTTCTGGGTATTTATCTAGAAGAGGAATTGCTGGTTCCTGTGGCCCTTCTGTTTTTATAAACACTTTGGAACTGCCAAACTGTTTCCCATGGCAGCTGCATCATCACATCTCCTCAGTGGTGCACATGGTGGAGCTCCTTTTTGCTTCTACTTTCCTCTGAACTGGCTCTGATCTGGCCTGGAGCCAACTCTAGGTTCAAGGAGTTCCGTGAGCCTTTTGTTTTATTAGATGGGAAAGCTTCCTGTTTTTTTTTTTTTTTTTTTTTTTTTTTTAATATTTATTTTTTTTTTAGTTTTCGGCAGACACAACATCTTTGTATGTGGTGCTGAGGATCGAACCCAGACCGCACGCATGCCAGGTGAGCGCGCAACCGCTTGAGCCACGTCCCCAGCCCAACTTCCTGTTTTCTCTGTTCGTCAGGTTCATTTCACAAGCATATGTGTACTGGGCATTATATGTTGGGTGTTAGTGATAGGAAGTCAAGGGTCAGAGTGCTTTCCTCTCAAGGACTTCATAGTCCAGTGGATCATAACTTTAAAATCTAGGTAAAGATTGACTTGTTTTGTTTAGTAGCTTCTGCGTTTTCATATTACCTTTTAACTATTGCTGTTCCTTGGGTGTTCATTGCTTGCATACTGGGCAAGCTCAGTTATATCCATAGCTTCATCTGTCACTTGTGCATTGATGTCTTTAAGATTTTCTCAGCTTTCTCCTGAGCTATCAAGTTTGTGTTTTGATAGACCTCTATTTGGATAATACATGGATATTCCAAGTTCAATGTAACTGAAAAATAACTCCTTATCTCCACTATACCTGTAATGGAAGTGTTCCTACTTTTGAGTTTGCAGTTTCATTTGTTGGCATTATTGTGTAAACCTTCACGACCACTAAGTCATCAAATTCTACAATTTTTTATCTCTTAAATGTTTCTTGCCTATTGGATTTACAGAACCATCTTTCACAGCTTTACGTCAGATTTCATCATCTCTTCCTTGGGCTTTATAACCCATCTTCTGTCTTGTCCATCAAATTAATCTTCCACCCAACTCTCTAAAGTGGCTATCTAATCAGCAACTTTGAACTTTAGGTGTTCGCTGTTTCTTACTTTAGTGCCATGCTGTCTTGATTGCTGCCCTCTCTTCCAGCCTTCCAGTAAGCTTAGACCATGGAATGATAGCAATAATAATTAATAGCAAACATTGTATGATGAGTATAGGTGGCATAGTAAATATTTAACATATATTAATTCATTCAGTCTCCATAGCAATTCTGTGAGGTAGGCACCAAAATTATTTCCTTGTAGATGAGGAAATGGAGATACAGAAGTTGTTACTCTTTCTAGGCCCCACAATGAGTGACTGTGTCCAGATTTGAACCCCAGTGATCTGATGCTTGGTTGTTCTCTGCTTCTCCTGTCTGCCCTTTCTTCGCTTTCCCCATTCCTTTGTCTTGTCCAACTACAAAGGATCCTCTCTGCTTCTGCAATAACTCATGGATGGGCTTGTGTTAATTTGCAACTTATAGGACAGAACTGGAGTGACATTTATTGTAAACACTTTGATCAAGAAGCCAGCGTTATAGATTATTTCAATACTAGCTCTTTTTTTTTTCACTGTTCTTTTTTGTCAAACCTGGGGATCGAACCCAGGGATGCTTTACCACTGAGCTACATCCCCAACCTTTCTTATTTTTTTATTTTGAGACAGAGTCTTACTAAGTTGGCTACACTGACTTTGAACTTGTCATCCTCCTGACAGTGTCCCAAGTTGCTGGGATGACAAGTGTGTGCTACTGAACCTGGCTCTTTTTCATATTCTTTAGGCGAGTTGGAAGTGACTACCTCCCTTATCTTGGTCTTTTTTTTTTTTTTTTAAGTTGTAGATGGATACAATAACTTATTTTATTTATTTATATATTTTTATGTGGTGCTGCAGAATAAACCCAGTGCCTCACACGTGCTAGACAAGTGCTGTCTCACTGAGCCACAGCCATAGCCTTATCTTGGTCGTATTCATCTCTATGAAGCCTGTCTTGAGTATCCAGTTTCATTTAGGCATTTTTCCTTTGCATTTCCATAGTATGTCGGATCCTCTATTGCTCTCATTCTTTATTATGACCATTTATATTCTTGTCTTTTCTCCCCTGCTTGACTCCCCTCTTGGGGATAGGGACTTTGACTTAGTACTTTACTTCAGACTTGCAGTATGTAGTGAGTATTCATTCTTGCTGGATGAACAGATAAATCTATTTGTGTTCTCATGTGGACTAGAGCGAGCAGTGGGATAGGAAGATTGTGATGAAGTGGACTGAAAGTGGAATGTGAGGCACAGTGTTCAAAGTGCTTTGGAGAAGGAAGCATTCAGAACTAGGCTGCCTGAATCTTATCCTGGCCCTGCCTGTTACTTGTGTGGCCTTTTGCAGCTATATCCTCATTTTACTGATTTGTAAAACCTGAATAATAATAGAATCTACATTATAGTTCTCTAAATGATAGAACTGGTCTGACCAAGATCATGCAATTAGGTCTCTGGTAATTGAGGAATAGGAATTCAGGGTTCCTGAATGGTCCTTGTAATAAACTGTTTTGTTTTTTTTTTAATGATGTTGTGGTTAACCTAGAGCCAGTTAAGAGGAAGCAACTCTGTTGAATTCTTTCACTTGTGCTAGCAAACTTTAAATACTGAGAAGGCAATAAAAGAAAAAGAAATTTTAAACTATATGCTGAACCAGCACCACGAATACTTCCACCCTACCCCACTTTGGAAAATTATGGCACAGCTTCTTGGAAACAAGAAAGATTCATTTGTTTTTCTATTCATTCCATACTGAGCTCTTATTGGATGTCATCCATATTCTACTAGAAACTGTCAACATAGTGATAAATAAGACAGTCAGTGTCCTTAAGGAATTTAGAATATAGAAGAGAAAACCAACACATAAACAGATTATTATTAAAAAGGGAAAAAAAGTAGTGTGATTAGCTTGTTCTTTCATTCATCCATTGATTCATTCACTCCTTAACATAGCAGCCAGGGAGATCTTTTTAAATGTGAGTTAGATCATGTCACTGTTTTCCTCACAATTCTCTAGTGACCCCCCATGTTTGCCAGCCTCAGAATGGCTTACAAGCCCCTCCCAGGTTGCCTGCTTTTCCAGACTGGATCCTCTGCTGCTTGCCTCCTTGTGGGGAACTTCTTGCTGATTATTGAGCAGTGAGGGGCCTGCTCCTCTCTCCCTCAAGCTGTGTCCACACAGCTTACTCTCACCTCTTTCATGTTTTAAGTTCAGTGTCCCCAAGGGAGGACTGGCTTTTCAGACCATGGGATAAGTTTGAGGGAATGCAGCTTGTCAGTAGCAGTTTGAGCTTTGGTTTTCCTTAGGATAGTTAAAATTTAGGAAAACATATTAGGAGTTGATCCTAGGAGTTGATTACATCTTAGAAATTTTGAGCATAGATTTTAGTAGCATTTTAAAGTCCTGTGGCTTAGTTTTAGTAAAAATGAAACAGCTCCAAAGGAGTTGGAAGTTACCACAAATTTAGTGACTTCAAACCACACATTAAGAGTTCTCAATTTCAGAATTATTGATGTTGACATTTTGGGGATTATAACTCTCTGTTGTGGGTCCTGTGTTTTGCATTATACCTTGTTTAACAACATCCCTGTGCTGTGCAAGGTAGTGTATACCTGTAATCACAGTGACTTGGGAGACTGAGGCAGGAAGATTGCAATTTTGGAGGCTAGTGAAACCCTGTCTTGGAACTAAAAATGGGCTGGGGATATAGCTTCAAGTACCTGGATTAAATTCCTAATACTGAAAAAAGAAAAGATATTCCATTCAACTAATGAATGAAGGTAGAAATAAAATTCTTTTAAAACAGTTTGAACTTGGGGAATTGATGAAGGATTTGCAGAGGTTGAGATACTTGAGTTGGACTTGGAAGATGGGGACAGTGTTAGAGGAGAAGGACACATCTCACAAAAAGGTCAATCTTTGCCAAAGGCCAGAATGTGGCAGGAGTTGTCCTGGAAGTCACGGATAGCCGGGAGGCGCAGGTGAGTGACACTGGATTGCAGAGAGCCTTACAGTGTTGTATGTGTAAGGTTTTAGTTTTGTTTTCACTTTCTCTTGCTGCATAAGAAGTTACCACAAACATAATCAGCTTAAATGGTATAAGATTTTGGTTTCACAGCAAGTTAGAAATCAAAGCTTTAGCTGGATTCCCTTCTCCTGCTCTCAAAGGGATGAAATTCAGGTGTTAGCTGGTTATGGATTCATCTTGGAGCTTAATTAGAAAAAGAACTTCCAGCCTGTCTCAGATGGTTATAAAATTCTTTACCTTGTGACTGTATGACTGAGGTGTCCCTTTTCTCACTAGTTCATGGTTAGGAACTATTCTCAGCTCTTACAAACTGCCCTCAGTCCTTGCCATGTATAGTTTTTTTTTTTTTTTTTTTAACATGACTCACTTCTTCAAGGATAATCTCTCTGTCTTTGAATGTCTCTTTTTTTCAGTTGGCTAAGATGGAGTCACAGTGGAATATCATCAAGACAGTGACTGTCCTATCATCTTTGCCATATTCTGTTGGCTATAAACAAGGAAGTTCCCATCCACACTCAAGAGGGGATAACACAGAGGGATAGATGTTGACACCAAGCGCAAGAAACTCTGGAGCTGTTTTAAAATTCTGTCTACCATATACACTTTCAGCACCATGAAGGCAGTGGCCAACTCTTTTTTTTTCCCCTCTTAGCACTCTTATCTCTGGTGTCCGACATATAGGAAGTGTTTTATGAATATTTGTCAAATGAAATCTCTGGATGAGAATTTGGCAGGCAGTCGAGTGCTATTTACAGTTTAAGTTCCTAAACCTGTAATTTCACATCGAAAAACATGTTGAATGATTTGACATTATTCATAATTTTTCTTTTAAAATTTTGGGTTTTTTAGTTGTAGTTGGACACAATACCTTTATTTTATTTTTATGTGGTGAGGCTCGAACCCAGCGCCCCACACATGATAGGTGAGCGCTCTACTGCTGAGCCACAACCCAGCCCCTTATTCATAATTTCACATCAAAAAAATGTATGAATAATTTGCCATTATTCATAGTCTTCACTTGAGGTAAAACTATAAACATTTTTACCTGAGTTATTAAAGTAAAACCCGAAATTGTTTATTTTCACAAGTGTCATTCAAACCTACTATTCCAGAGAGACAACACCCATTGAAAAATAATTTAGGGCTATATTGCATCAAACTGGCACTTTTCTTCTACAACTAGAGATGTTGGCAGGTTTGGAATTTTAGGGATGGTGTCTGAAGTTTCACAGTTATTGCTAGATAAAAAATGTTATTTCAAAACCCTTTGAAAATACCAATTACAGGCTGGGGTTGTGGCTCAGTGGTAGAGTGCTTGCCTAGCATGTGTGAGGCACTGGGTTCGATTCTCAGCACCACATAGATAAATGAATGAAAAAAATGAATAAATGAATAAAGGTCCATCAACATCTAAAAAAAATACCAATTGCATTAAAGCAGCTGAATAATATTCTAGTCTAACTTGTGCTTAGAACTTTATATATTTAGTGAGATTAATACGTACATTCTTTATCTTTGTCATAGGAAACATATTTTGAACAAAATTTAGATTTTGAGTGGTCCATTGATAAAGTGCCATTTCATCATTACAAAATCATTTATTTCTGACTCCAAAGTCTGTTTTTCCACAAGACTCTTACCATTCAAACTGGAGTTGGGAGAATCCCAGTCTGTGTTATGGGGTATTAGAAGCCACAAGAGTGAGTATTTGCCTATAATCCCAGTGGCTCCGGAGCCTGAATCAGGAGGATTTCAAGTTTAAAGCCAGTCTTAGTGAGGCCCTAAACAACTTAGCAAGACCTTGTCTCGAAATAAAATATTTAAAAAAGGGTTGGGGGCTGGGGTTGTAGCTCTATGGCAGAGTGCTCACCTTGCATGTGGAAGGCCCTGGGTTTGATCCTCAGCACCACATAAAAATGAAATGATGGTATTATGTCCATCTACAACTAAAAAAAAAAATCAATTAAAAAGGGCTGGGGATATGACTCAGTGATTAAGTGCCTCTGAGTTTAATCCAGGGTATTAAAAAAAAAAAAAAGGTGAGCAATGCCCATATTCCCAGAGTATCAATTTTTAGTGGTATTTTTTCCTATTTAAAACAACCACAGATATAGGATATTATGGGATAGAATGCAAAATATGAATTCTAACCATAAATTTCTTATGGCATGCTGCCGTAGGTTCCTCCCCAGGTCTTCTTAATGCCCTTCTGATCTATCTGTGGAGAAGTTTGAGAGGCACTGTACTTACT
The DNA here is from genome assembly GCF_021218885.2 of Marmota monax. Lineage (NCBI taxonomy): Eukaryota > Metazoa > Chordata > Mammalia > Rodentia > Sciuridae > Marmota > Marmota monax. Next base: position 18,660,228 of record NW_026692912.1, on the reverse strand, counting down.
ATACCAGGCTCTCTTTTAACTGGACCTTGACAGGTGTTAAAGTTCTGAGGCATTTCAGGTGGTTAGTGGTAATAAGGCAAGAAAATCCAGAATGTGGTCCCTTTGTTGGAGTGAGACATTTGACATAAGAGACCTTACCTCTGATAGATTGGTGGGAGGTGGGGAAAGGCTAGCTGGTCCCAGATGGCCATAATCATTTATTGGGGGCCTCAGCAGGACAGATGGAGTGACTGAGATGGCTGAGCCACTGCCCACGTGGTCTTTTATTCTACATCTTATGAGTTGGAAGCTTTCTAAGGCCACAGCAGAAGTTTCAAGTCCTCTTCAGGGCGAGGTTCAGAAGTTCCACTGCATACACTTGGTGAAAGCAAAGCACAAGGTGAGCCCAAAGTCAAGGGAAGGGGAAATAGGCTCCACTTCTTTTTGGGAGGAACTTGAAAGACACCTACCATGTGCCCTTAGGCAAGTTACTTAACCCCTTTAAACTTTAGTTTAAAAAAATAAAATGAGGGTAGGAGGATTGCAAATTTGAGGCTAGCCTGGGTAATTTAGCAACCCTGTCTCAAAGAGTAAAATGAGTTGGGTATGTATAGTTTAGTAATAGAGCATGGGTTCAATCCCCCCCCCCCAAAAAAAAAAAAAAAAAAAACCTACAAAGGCGATTAGTGTGGCTAGCTAAGAGCTCAGGAAATACGTTACTATTCTCCTTGTGTTTCTAAGGAGAGGCTGTTATCCTTAAAATGTCATCACCATCTTTCCTGAAGCTCTCTTGACTTTCACCTCTCTTGGAAAACATACTTAGTGTCTCTTTTGGAGGTAGATGTACCTTGCCTTCTGTTGCTGTTCTGTATGTTTGTGACATAGGCATTCTGCTGAACTGCCTGGAGAGGGGCAGGCCAAGATTTACATATTTTTGTAGGGTTCCTAGGACCTCCCACTCAAATGATGCTTAGTGAATGGATCTCATTCAAAGGAAGATATAAGCATGTATTTTCTCTTGTCTTAATTTAGTAAGTATTTTTAATCATATGGAGTTAAAAATGTGAAAGGAAAAAATAAACTCTCCAGATATATTGTCTCACTATTTGCTGTTTCATGATTAGGCATATTCACATGGAGAAAATTTTAATTCCCAGAACAGTTAGTAGAAAAAAAAAGACCAGCTTTTAGTAGTCTGAAAAAATAAATGAAGGTTTAATTTAGAGTTAAATTGGAAAGACAGAAAAAGGCAGTAAAGTGCATTTTATGTTAGTAGTTACTTCAATTATTTTTGAAGTCCAGGAAGAATGAATTCTGAACTTAAGATCAAATAATGTTGAAATATTAATAAAAAGAGGGTCTGTTGGTTATTATGAGTGGAAAACTTTGTATATAATAAAAATGTTGTTGCTGATCTACTTGTTATTATTCCTTGTGGGAAATAAATCTGTGAGTGCTTCTGTAACAGTCTTAAGGCCTCCTGTGCAGCAATCAGGTTTAACTTGGCCTAATGCTAAGGATAGGAAGTCCGGGTACAGTGTGCAAAGGTGGTAAAAAACAAACAAAAAACCAAAAAAACTTCGCATCTGCTGTTACATGTTGTTAACTCCCCTAGCAGACGTTAAATCATTTCAAGTACAATAATGGTGTGGGAGGTAAATTAACTAACCATTAACAATCTTATAAATACACAATGAACATGCCAACATTTATATGACACATTGATGGGGCAGCAGTAATTTTTGATTGGGAGTTTGCAGACCTTTGAGAAGCCTCAGGCTGTTGCTTATTCAGACAAGTTTTCACAGGTGAGGGGGCTGGAAGTCTGCCTGGCAGAGGAAAGCCAATGTGCAGTATTTTGAAAATATTTTAGAAGAGGAATTTCTTTCTAACTATTGGCTGAACTTGAGTATTTTCAATCATACTGCTGCCTGTCTTAGCTTCTTGGGAAGTAAAGGAGTATAGGGAGGACTCATGATGGTATGTTATTTTAAAAAGATAAAAAATATTTCGGGTATGGATGGATTTGTAGTTAAAGTTGCATAAATCACTAGAGATTTGAAAAAATACATTTAGAGGACTAGGGGTGTAGCTCAGTGTTAGAGTGCTTGCTTAGCATGCATGAGACCCTGGGTTCAATCAAGAGCACTGCAAACAAACAAAAAATATACTTAGCCCTAACTTATTATTTAAAGTAAATCCTTAGTCTGAGGCTGTAGCTCAGTGGTAGAGCATTTGCCTTGCATATGTTAGGCATTGAGTTTGATCCTCAGCACCACATAAAAATAAAATAAGGTATTGTGCTCATCTACAACAAAATATTTTTTAAAAAATAAGCCCTCTATGGTTTTAGGAAAGTAAATGATCTCTAAAATTCCTTTCATGTGTAAAGTTTTGTGATTTTTATTTTTTGAACAATTGTTTCATGTACTGCTTGCTTCTTGTGGTTTCACGAGTCACCGAGTCACTGTGGAATTAGTAGAGGGGAGCTAAAAATCTTGTCTGCTGCAGAGCATATTTGCTGTCTCATGTCCTTTACAGGAATCCCTGGAAGGAATTTTTCCCAGGCCTCAGAGTCCAAAGAGTACAATAGGATCATTTTTATTGTGATTATTTGTTCCGTTTTGAGAGACTGAATACCATAGTGGTTAAGATCCTAAGCTCTTTAGATTTGGTTCTTACTCCCGTTGTCTGGCTTTGGGCAAGTTTCTTGACCTTTCTGTGTTTCAGTTTTTTTTTTCATTTGTAAAATGGGGATAAAAATAGTAACTAAATAGGGTTATCTTGAGGGTTATATGAATTAATTCATATACAAGGATAGAACAATTCTAGTTGTTTTCTTTTTTTTTGAACTTAGGGGTACTTAACCACTTAGCCATATCCTCAGCTCTTTTTATTTTTTTATTTTGAGACAATCTTGCTAAGTTGCTTAGGGGCTCATTGAATTGCTGAGGCTGATCTAAAATTTGTGATCCTTCTGCCTCATCTTCCCAAGACACTGGGATTACAGATATATAGCACCATGCTTGGCTTAGAACAATTCTAGTTTTTATAGTAAGTTAAGGTTAGCTGTTACAGTTGTATTTTGCTTCTGAGATTTTGCAGTTTACCTGCGGTCAGTGTACAAGATCTTATGTCATGCCATGGTGTATGAATTTATCCTGAATTATTTCCTCTTTGCGACTTTCTCCATCTCTTTGTGTGTTTTACCATGTCATACTTTACATTTTTCTAGAAGCCATTGCAGATGAAGTTTGAGAATTTGTGTGTACATGAAGTTATTATTAAAAATTGTATTCAGCTAGAGATGGAGCTCAGGGGTAGAGTACTAGACTAGTATGTGCAAGACCCTCAGTTTAAAAGGCAGCACAGGAAAAAAAAATTGTATTTCAGACTTGATATTCAAAACCTACTAAAATTATTCTCAAGTTACCACATGTAGGTTGCATGATCAAATGAAAGTGCAAAGTGGTAACAGTATCCAAAGTGCAGCTGGAACCACTATTAGCACGTAGTAGGAACTTAACAAATATTTGTTGAATATTGTCTTTTATAAAGAGATCCAGCCTAGTACATTAAAAATGACTGTGTCGTTTGAACATCTCTTACTGTCTTCTCATTCTGCATGGATGTCCCTACTGCTTCCATTTTCAGTAAAACAAATCTTTATGCTTTAAAGAACCTGTAGTTAAAGAGTGGGAGAAAGAGGCTGGGGGAGTAGCTCAGTGATAGTGTGCATGTAGTGAGGTCTTGGTTTCCATCCCCAGCACTGTTTAAAAAAAAAAAGGAAGAAAGAAGCTGTAAAATAGGGAATCTTTGGGGAACTGACCTCATGGAGCTGGACATGATTGTCTCATGTTATAAGGTACATATACCATGGGAAGTACTTATTTTACTTAGCATGATATTCTTTTTTTTTTTTCATATTTGTTTTTTAGTTGTAGTTGGACACAACACCTTTATTTCACTTGTTTATTTTTGTATGTGGTGCTGAGGATCGAACCCAGGGTCTCGCATGTGTGAGGTGAGCACTCTACTGCTAAGGCCCCCCCCCCCCCATGATATTCTTAAGGCTCATCCATGTTGAAGCATATGTCAGAATTTCCTTCATTTTTAAGGCTGAATAATATTCTATCCTATGTTATATACCACATTTTGTTTGTTTAACCAGCCTGTTATATTTTTAATCATTGTTAAGTATTCTATTATGTGTATGTATCATAGTATATGTGCTATTAGTGGATGTTTGGATTTTCATTACATATTTTAAACAATTCTGAGAAACATTTTTTGCACAATTATTTTCTTAAATTCTAGAAGTATGATTGCTCAAAGGGTATTCATGTTTTTCATTTTGGTAAACATTGCCAAATTACTCTCTAAAAAAATCCCAAGTTTTACTTGCTTTATAGTGCATGAGTGCCCATTTCTCTGAACTCCTGCCAATATTAGTCTTAAAAAATAATTTTGCTTTTTGTACAACTGAACAGAGAATGAGTTGTTTCATTTGTATTCTGAAAGTGTTTGTCTTAGAAATCAAGTATACCTTCAAATGATACTTGGCTGCTCTTAAGGAGATTTAAAAAAAAATATTCTTTTGGTTCTGAAAAGCAGAGTTGTTGGAATAAGTTGATAATGTCCCAAGGTGACAATTTTGAAGGGCACATTGAAGAGAAGCTCTTGTATCTGTGTTAATAAAAAAAGGCAATCCTTTCTTTATAATCACACTTAAACCTGACATGCTCATATATGACTTATCTCTACAACAAAATTGGATAGTTGTTGGAAGTTGGACAGCAACATGTATTGAATTCCTGCCATGTATAAACACCTTTTGTCAGAAGGGATGTGGTGTGATGGCACCTGTCCTTGTGGAACTTATAGTCTTAAGTCTTCAAGAACACGGAACAGGAGGTGGAAAGTGACACACAAAATGGCACATTTCCCAGGGCCATCCTATGGGAGTTCTCTATCAAAACTGGTGTGGAAGGAATGATTGAGTGAATCCTACAGATTCCTCTATGTACAAAGTGATAGTATTTAATAGAGAAGATCTCTGCTGATCTTAGGGTGTTTTGAGGCCTCTCTTCTGTAAGGATAAAGATGGGGAGCAGGTGTGTGCCTTTAGAGATGTTTGCCCATTCTTATTTCTAAGCTGGGATGAAGCAGATTAATTTTGCTGAAAAATATTTTATTGAAGGTACTTAAGCGTCCTTTTGCTTTGCCCTTTGACTTTTCAATGTCAGAACACCCACCCAAATGTATGGCTTCTTATTGAAGTCCTTGTTTTTGTAGGGGAGAACTATTCAGGATGAAGGTGGGAGCACTTGTTCCTCTGTTAGCAACCCATTGCCTTGCTTCCATGGAGGGAAGACAGTTTATTGTGGTTGCTACAGGAGGATGTTTGCAGCTCCGGCAGTTTGTGATCCTATCCTGTGAAAAATGCTCTCATTTTGGGGTGTATACATTTTTTCATGGTTATAGAAAAAGTTCTTATTTTTATAAGTGAAATTTAAATGCTCCCTTTTAGATTTATAATTTTTGACTTGTATACTTAAAATAGCACATTAATGTTTTTGAGACCAAATATTTCAGAACTTTACTTAAAAGGTTAATATTAGGGATGTATAATATTAGGGATGTAGTTGGTCTATATTAGGGCATAAGCTTTTGATTCAGGCATTTCTTCTTAGCCTTAGTGTAAATAAGTAGTTAATATATTTAAGGGAAAAAGAGAATAGTAGTATACCTTACTTGATTAGGGCTTCTCAGTAAAACATTCTTTAATCTCTGTGTCTTTAAGATCCACGAGTTAATGGCAGTAGAATGATGTGTTACTGGACAAAATTTTTGTAGATGGACACAACACAATGCCTTTGTTTTTTTTTTTTTTTATGTGGTGCTGAGAATCGAACCTGGGTCCTGCCTGTGCTAGGCGAGCGCTCTACCGCTGAGCCACAATCCCAGCCTTGGGCAAAATTTTTGGAAACTTCAATTAGCTGTAATGATTTGTTAAACAGATTACCTCCTGTTTTTCATTTCTAGAAGAAACAAATGACAAGAAAATCTGGTGTTATTGATATTTATTTTTTCTCTTTTTAAAATTTTTTTGTGGTGCTTCGGATTGAACCCAGGGCTTTGTGCATGCAAGGCAAGCACTCTGTTAACTGAGCTATATCTCCAGCCCCTTTTTTTTTCTCTCTCTCTCCCTTTTTTTTTTTTTGCAGTACTGGGAATTAAATTCGGGGCCTGTGTATGGTAGGCAAGTGTTCTGTCACTCACCTACTACCCCGGACCCAGTTATAGTTATTTCTAAAAATAAAAATCTTCATAGGATTGATTGTTTCTAGGAACATATTCAAACCAGCTTTCACGTTCCTTGTATTTCAAGATCTAAACTATTTTGAAAGAGCAAGGAGGTGACTGAGGTAACCTGCAGTGTCTTCTATCACAAAAGAACCAGACTTATTTTATCTTCCATGAACTTATTGAAGATGGATGAAATATTGGTATATTTATGACTACCTTAAACAGGAATTAAAACTGAAATTAGTAGTGATCTTTTTGCCATCATCATCAACCTTATTAATAGCAGCCTATGTTTGCTTAATTATGTACTACCTACTCGTTCACTTTTCTGCATTTTTGCTTGTGTGTCCTCTCTTACCGGGAACCTCCATTTTATAAATGAAGAACAAAAGGAGGCTCAAAGGTGTTAAGTGTTTTGACTGAGATCACATTGCCAGCAACTGATAGGGCCAGAATTTGAACCCAGTGGGTCTCTAGGACCTAGTTCCTAACAGAAACAGTGGTTCCGTTCTGTTTTGTGAGTATTCTCATTTAACCGAGGAGGTACCATCTACGTTCCTAGAATAAACATCATTATAGTTTTAACAGGATTGAGGAAGCAGTTCTTATAATTAGGTTTCTAAAATAAGAAATTAATCTTATAGAAAGGCAGTTTTGATTAAAAAGTTTTATTTTAAAAACACAGTACTGTCTTAAATTAAAAAAAAAAGGAAAATATGTTTATTGAACAAAATTACTTTGGTGGTACACCTTTGTCAAATCCCTGTGCCCTTTTAAACACTTCACAACCATAAGACAAAAGGGAAAATGTAAACTGATGAAATAAGTTTCATACTTAAGCACATCATTTGAGGAAAATACAGTTTGTTCCTTACAAAATAATGAGAAAACTGCTTCAGAAGGAATAGAAAAAGACTTGAATTTATTGTTTCAGCAGTAGTTATGTGCTTTAAGTAGCCTGACTAAGAGGTTACTGTTATTTGTTTTGCAAGAGAGCAAACCTTCCTCTCTGATACCACGGAGAGATTTCATTGACCAGAGCCATAGCCCCTAGTGCTTATAAGGATTTCCTTTCAGCTTAGACTTAATCCTTTTAAGCTCCTAGGTACAGGGATAAATGTTGATTTTCAAGGTAGCATTTTACCACATTGAATTTGTTTGAAAAATGATTCAGTCGTTTTCTGCCTTATTCTTAAATATTGCTGTGTACATCATGTTTCTAGGTAGGTGAGCTGGTGAAACAATATGAAGAGGAGAAAATAGCCTTTTAAGGAAATTGGCCCACAGAAAGGATGGCCTTCTTGGACAATCCAACTATCATTCTAGCTCATATTCGGCAGTCACATGTGACCAGTGATGACACAGGAATGTGTGAGATGGTTCTCATTGATCATGATGTTGACCTAGAGAAGATTCATCCTCCTTCAATGCCTGGAGACAGTGGGTCAGAAATTCAGGGAAGCAATGGCGAGACTCAGGGCTATGTATACGCCCAGTCAGTCGATATTACCTCAAGTTGGGACTTTGGTATTAGAAGACGCTCAAACACAGGTAAACCTTAATTTTATTTCCAGTCATGTCTTCTGAGCTTTAAATTAGTGAACAGTCATATGGAATGATGCATTATGTTGGAAGGGGAGAGTTTCTGTGTGATAAGAGGAACATGCATGTGTCAGACTAAGAACTACTCTTAAGTAACATCTCCATCTCTATGAGTATGAATGGAGAGGTCCTCTGGAGTGATGTAATTAGAAGGAAGGAGACAGAAAAGGTATAGGTGGAAAGTGGGTAGGGGAGACATGCTGGATGTTATTTTCTAAAAAGTCGTCATGTAGAAATGGAGCCAGACCTGTTCTGAGTGTCTTTTCAGAACAACACTAGTCCCAGTAGATAGATTCCCTGGAGGCAGATTTCAGGTTGATACAATAAAGAACCTTTAACACAGACAGCTGACTAGCCAAGGAGTATAAGGTATTGCTCCAGACAGTTGTTATCCATGGAGGAATTGTTGGGGGGGGGGGTGTTGGGGAGTGGCGGAGACAGCTCTTTATTTGTTAGGGTTGGTCCTAATAGGAATTCCCACTTTGGGTGTGAGATTAGAAAAGGTGCCTCTGTTTTTGATTCTTTATCTTTATTGACCACTAACCTTGATCTTTGTGGTTTGAAAATGCTCAACTTTGGTATATATATGTTGTTATCTTTTAAACGTTTTTCATTGCCTGTTTTCTAGTTTGAAATTTTTTTCCTTTCACAGGGAATGTGATGAACCAAGGCCTTTAATTAGATAAATTATTTAGAATACATATTGTAGTTCTGAAATAATAGGATATTCTAGGAGATAATTATTATTTTTTAGATCATCAGAAAATATAATCTCCAAATCAGCAATAGTAACCTGCTCATGCCCTATGATTGTGACAGAAGTCAAACTATAAGACTGAAAATATTCATGTATTTATTTTTCATGATCTGGATATAAAATATTACATAAAGGAGTATTATAGGTAGAACTAGATACAATTATAGTGAAAAGCACATTAAGGTTTTGGTTCAAATTTCAGCATCTGTGACACCAAAAAGAATAATTTGATCTTATCATGAAAATAATTAATACTATTTGCCAATATCTAAAGGAACTTTTATCAAAATATGACTTGAATGAAGGTTTAAATATAATTCAAAATCATTGATTCTGAGTTCTTTAGTTGAAACTGACTTCCTTGCAAATTATTGAGATGATATCTCATATGACAGGTTGAATGGATTTCAGTAGGAGAATATTGCTAAATTAAGAGCTTTATGATTATATTACATTGGCTGCACCCTTCACATTTATTAATTGCAATCAATGTATTTTTCTTCAGTGGAATTTGGTTAGATATAGTGACATTGTCAGAATGCTTTTGCCAGAGTAGTTTTAGGTTTCTGGCAAGAATATTTTTGGTGTTTCCCTATCACAATGTAAGGCAGGATTGTATGATTTCCTACCTTGAAAGTGTTTGAAAAAGAAGTTTATTTTATTTATTTTCTATTAGCAATGTGCTAGAATAGGATGTTGAAGATTAGCAAGAGAAAATGAGTTTCAAGAGATGGCATCAATTTTGACTTTCCTTTCATTGTTATCTCTGTGCAGCAGTTAATGGATGCTGAGTGGTATTTCTTTAAAGGCTCAGTTCACCAATTTTTTGAAGACTGATCAGCCAGTGGCGGTATAATCACAAATGCATGATTTTAGGCGACTCTTGATGTTGTTGGAATTTCTTTATGTAGCACCTGGATGCTAATAATTAATTCAGATTATTGGTTGTCCTAATGATCAAGGAATTTACTTTTTAGTTCTCTTAACATATCTTAAAATTTTTTAAAAGAAAAATTGTTCTTAAGATTTGACTAATGTTACAAAGATACAAATCATTTATTTTACTACCTATAAACTGTTTCAGCCCACTGAAGAAAAGCTATGCTAATTTATATAGCTTTGACATTTTATAATTTTCATGATTTTTAGATAAAGGATTTTATATTTAAAACTTTAATAGTCTAGTCTGAGTTCATTTATCTTTAATTTTTGAAACGGGTAGAGTAATTCATAACAGTAATTTTATTCCTGTAATGTAATATTCACTTCAGTTCATTTGTGCATTAAAATTCCTTTAAGACCGTTATTAATGATTTATATAATGAAATGTCATATTAATCACAGAAGTTTTCACATTTTATTATTCTCTTCCATGTTAATACTATCTTTATGATCTCTATTAATGTTTTATATCCTCTAATTTCAATTATAAATCAAGAATATTTTCATGTTTTTGTTGGTATTTGCTTTTCAGGGTGCCACCTTTAAAATTTTATGACTTTTTCCCTACATATGCAATATAAAACATCTTTATTCATATAAAGGTAGTTAATTATGTCTTTGTTTATAGTAAACTTTCATTGACAAACTTATAGTTATAATATTTCTTTTCAAGCTCAAAGATTAGAACGACTTCGAAAAGAGAGACAAAACCAGATCAAATGCAAAAATATTCAGTGGAAAGAAAGAAATTCTAAACAATCAGGTAAATGGAAATAATTTTACTTCTTAATTCGAGTATTTATATATTTTATTTAGTTTATATTATTATATAAGAACTTTTACTTTGAATCATCCCTTTAAATCATCTATGCAGATACATCTTGTGTTTTGAGCTTTGAGCTCTTTTACTTGTGCCTTGGCCCTCGGAAGCTGTGTAAATTCTTTAGATCTTGCCTTTTCAGCCAATTTCAGTCTGGGTCATAAAGATCGATGTGTGCAGGGGACATTTTGTACAAAATGTCATGCCAGTACTGTGTTTGTAGGGCTAAGGATTAGTCTGTAATTTTTTGGATGGGTCTCTGGGTTATACATTCCTCTTTGCAGTTCCAACCTAGATATTTCCTTGCCTCATTAATGGTCCTAATAACAATCTTTTTTGCATATATGTTAATTCTTTTATCTTAAAAAAATTAGGTTGCTGTTATTATTATTACCATTTTCTTTTGTGTTCATATGGTATGAGTATAAAGGGTGGCAGTAGTGCATTTTCAAAGCTTCAATCTCAGCAAGACTTTAGAACACAATTTCAAAAGTAAAATACTATTAAAATATTTTATGATGGTTATGTTTCCCAGATTTCATCTTTTTTTCTCTTAAAAGAAATGTCTGAAGCCTGTAATAAATCTTCATTGACTATCTCCATTGCTATACAATTAAGAGTAACAATATTAATGATTATTATATTAACAGCAGCACCTGCCTTGTGCTGTATAGGTACTTGGCATGCATTACCTCTAATGCAACGATGTTGCAAACTATAGGTAGCTGCTATTTTTTACAGCTGAGAGAAGGAATTGAAGAAATTCGATTACTTGCTAAAGTTGTACATGATAGTGCTATGTTTTGTATCCAACTCTGTCCTCATACGAAGGCTAACCTTTTTGTGCTAAACCACATTATAAGTGCTTCTTACATTATTCTTTGATTGTAGACTCCAGTATGCTTATTAGGTATGGTTTTCTTAATGACTGCTTCTAAATGATGACTGTGGGGAAACAGAAATATTTGCTTCTTGCTCTGTGTCTTTCTGTAGTTCTCTTTAGTTTTATTCTCAATACTTTAAACATCTTACTAGTCTGGCCTCTTCTGTTGATTCAGTTAATACTCTTTGTTGTATTTAACACAAACAGAAAACACTTTTTATGATTCATCTTGTTCATTTTGTTCAGATTTTCTGTATATCTTAATGCAGTTCCTAGTAATCGCCTCTTAATGAATCAATACAGAGCCAGTTTATCTAAGCTACTGCATCTTTCCAGCTACCTTTTGTTTGCCTTCTTCACTTTTATTCTACCCTATTTTTATGTATTTATAATCTTAAAAATTATAAATACATAAAAAAAGGGTAGAATACTTCAAATTTAAGTGCAGCAATCCATTTTACAATATGAGAAATAAATTATTTGGCATAAAGTTTGATGCATTTAATAAAGAAGAGGATTTTTATTTGCTCCTCATTCACTTCTTCCTAAAGTTGAATCTACTTGATCTGATTCAATGTTTACTGGAGAAATGGGTAGTCCCCCTGTTGCTTTCATTTGTTACTGTCCATTGTATATGTATACTTGTCTCTCCCTCAGTTTCTTTTCCTCTCTTTTCTGTCTCTCACACGTTTCAATAATTGATCCTGTGATCTTATTTTTAGAAAAGTCCATGCTTTGAAGTGTTGACCCTGTTTCTGGGCAGACCAGCAGCCTGCCTTGCAGTTGTTCCTGATGGTTAGAGGAAATGTCATCAATGTCTTAGGATGGGGGATGTAGCTCAGTGGCAGAGCACTTTTCTATCACAAAGGAATGTCTTTAATTATGAGGCTGGGTTCCATCATTAGACCACAGCTTGGTACTCTGGTTATCCTGGAGAATGCTAAGAAAATAGAGTTAGTAGTTAACTGAGCAGGCATTCTGTCTTCACACATCTCTCAAACATATGCTCTCTTTTGGCAAAAAATGCCATTTCTAAATCTTTTGATCTTCCTTGGGAATTTTCCATAAGTCATTATTTATTCATTCCTATAATCTTTTTTTTATATTTATTTTTTCGCTTTACGTGGACACAATATCTTTATCTTTAAGTGGTGCTGAGGATTGAGCCCAGTGCCTCACGCATGCTAGGCGAGTGAGCCACTACTTGAGCCATATCCCCAGCCCCATTCCTATAATCTTTTTCTGCTATTTATGTTCTATTATAGTCCTTTCATGTTTTCTTATCTTTATTTTATTTCATTCTCCAGTAGAAGAATCAACATTATAAATATGATGCTCTCCTGTGGAATTATTGCATCTAAATTCAGTCCATCCTTTAGACATAGTGTAAATGCAGCCTTTTCAGACCAGTTAGAAGGGCTCTAGAGGTTCATATTCTGGAGTGTTTTTTTTTTTTTTGGCAGTGCTGATAATTGAATCCAGAGCTGCACACATGCTAGGCAAGTGCTCTACCACTGAGCTACCTCTCCAGCCCAATCCTCTGAAGTTCTTGGTGAACTTACTGATCTATATGCCATGACACCACATGCAATACTTTAGGGTAATATTCTCTTAGGGGCTGGAGTTGTGGCTCAGTGGTAGAGCACTTGCCCAGCACGTGCGAGGCCCTGGGTTCGAAAATTTAAATAAATAAAATAAAGATTAAAAAAGATTCTCTTCGTATTCCTGTAACTAATATTGCATGGATAAATATGATGATGGTTTCATGAGAAGTCTTCTTTGTCAGGAATTATTTCATATTAGGGTCCTAGTATTTAGTTTTATTGTTTTAAAATGGTGTTGGAGGGCCAAGATTGTAGCTCAGTGGTAGAGTGTCTGCTAGTATTCATGGAGCCCTGAGTTTGATCCCCAGGACCAAAGAAAAATGTATTTAGAAAAAAATTGGTATTTTAGCCTTTATATAACAAGTTATATAAACTGAGTCATTTGACAAATATTTCTTCCATAATTCCTGTATGTCTAGTAATTCTGTGATAGGGGCTTAGAGAAAGATATCGTCCAGTCCTTAAGAAACTTGAAGATTAATTGTAAGACAAGGCTTTTTACACATGAAGTGCAATAAAACTCAAAACAACAATGTAGCTTATATCAATTATTTATAAGTATACCAAGTATACCCTAGTTTTTTTTTTTTAAATCATCTGCATTTATTATTCTTTAAAGCAGAATGTCTACTTGGTTTCTACATAATTTCATTCATAAGCCTTACTGAGTTACTTTTTGAACAACTTTGTAACACACCTAGGGAGGTTTAAGTTTTGTTCCTCTAAATACTTTTCTTTGGAAAACAAGCCCTGGAGAGTTCCTCCCATCAAATTGTTTCAGTTTAACCCACTTTAGAGGACTAGTACATGCCCCATGCATAACTAAAAGGGATGGAAAGTTTAAAAAGTGGATCCTAACAAGATGAAACTCAAGCCATTTTAATAAATATACATTTTTTAAACATGAAGCTAACGATAGGTTACGTGTCTTATAACAAACATCTCAACCATTAAAATAAGCCAACATGAAGCTAGTAAAAGCATTACTAGCTCTGCTTTAGTGCCTAACGTATCACAGTATCACTAAAAGTACAAAGAAATCTTATCTCCTGCTTAAGTAGTTATAGTCATGCCATACAGACTGTTTAATAAGTGTTAACAAAAACAAAGAGCAAAAAAATCCTTGAAAACATAAATTCCTAAAGTTTTGTTTATGTAACATCCTTTACTGGTTTCTTAAGGATTCCCAAATACAGTGGTTGTATAAAAATCAGAAATGCACCCCTAAGTGTATATTGTAATGACATTCCGTGTACATTTCTAGGCCCAACCTGTGGAATCCCTGATTCAGTAGATATGGAGTGAGGTCCATACATTTTATTTTTCAAAAGCTCCCTATGTAATTTTAATGGATAACCAGTTCTAGGGTATAGAATATGCTAGCCACTAAGTTTTTTTTTCTCTTTATGCAAATCCAGCAGATTAGCTGTTAATATATCTGTTTTACAGGTGAGAAGACTGGAGCTCAGAGGCTGAATGACTTTCCCATTACTTACTCTCAAGTAGTGACTAAGTGGCAAAGCCATAATTTTTCTCCTGGCCAGTCTGACCCAATCTTTAGTCTTTCTATTCTGCTCCCGTCCCTCCCAGATCCTATGTGTAAGGGAGCTGCACACAAGCTTTGATGTTGAGTCCTTGGTGTTCCTCTGTTTCATTCCTTCTCTGTCAGCTGTGACTAGGGTTCAGGGAAGTTGCCAAACCCTCTATAAAAAAACAATTATTGCTGAAAATCTGAAAAAAATATAAAAATTATAACAAACTTTCATCAATCTCACATCCAGAGATAACCATTTTTAACATTTTGATGTATTTAGGTTTCGTTTATGTATGTTGGTAATATATTTTAAACAGTATTCTCATTCTGTATGGTATTTTCTGTGTACATAAACATAAAGCTTTATAGTTGTCTCCATATAGACCCTGAACTTTTGTATTTCTTATTAAGGTGATTTCTGAATGTTTTATGTTACTCTTACAAATAGCAGCTTACCTGTAACTTTTTTACTGGTTTTCTGAAAAGAAATCTGATGCTTTGGCTGAGAGTGTAGCTCAATGGTAAAGCACTTGTTTACCACGTGTGAGGCCCTGGGTCCTGTCACCAGCATAGCACACACAAAAAAAATAATAATAAAAAATAAAAGAAAATCTGTTGTTATCATACATATGTTTTGTATCTAACCACTCACCGAACCCTTACTAGTTCTAATATCCATTCTCATATTCCTCATCTTCATAGTATGTGCTTTCTCTTAAATATGATGATTAAATTTGTAGGCTATTTTTCCAAGCATATATTTGTTGCATACTTTCACTTATTTTGCAAATAATAGGAAGCTTGTTTTGAAAAAAATCTTATTTCAAGGAGAGCTTGGAGAAGTACAGCTTTCCTCGTGAAGGGCTGAGCCCCTTCACCTAGAGGGGAGGGGCTTTCACCATTTCTCTGGCCTTTGCTCTCTGGAGTTTTGTTGTATATTAAAAATACAGAAGTATCTAGGTATAAAATTATATGATAGCCAGGATTTGCTTAAAATATTTAAGGAGAGGCATGTAGTAGATTGTACAAATGAAACAAAAGCAGCTTTGTGTTGATAATTTTTGAAGCTGGGTGATGAGTGTGGGGGGTCATTATGCCATTTTCTCTATTGTGCCCTTCATGACAGCTGTATTTCTCCAAGCTCTCCTCAGAATAATATATAAAACTATACATGATACGATCTTATAAAGAAACAATTTCTTTTGTAGCTTCTTCCTTTTGTGATATAGGCCTTGCACATGCTAGGCAGGTGCTCTATCACTAAGACTAAGACCCTTTACAAAAGTTATTTTGAGACAGGGTCTCAAAAGTTGTCCAGGCTGGCCTCCAACTTGGATCCCTTTGCCCCAGCCTCCCACCTGGGCTTACTGGTATGTGCCATCATGCCTTGCCAATTTCTTTAATGTTATCAAATATCCAGTCTCTGTTCACATTTCCTGATTATCTAAAAAAAATAATTTTTTTTTCCTCGTTGGTTGGTTCAGGTTTAGAGTAAAGGTCCACCCACAAACTATACTTTTGGTTAATGTATCTCATTTCCTTTTTAATCTGTAGATTCTCTTTCAGGTTTTTTTTTCTTGAAATTTATTTGTTGAAGAAGCCGGGCCATTTGCCCTTAGAATTTTCTACCTATGTATTATGTAATTGTATCCCCATGGTCTCATTTAATATGTTTCTTTATTTTCTATAAACTGGAAGTTAACTGCAGAACCTTGTTCTTTCTGAAGTTCTATTTTTGTTAAGAATATTTATTGCATGCTATTCTTTAGTTTATTTTATATCTCACTTGGAGACATGGAATGTCATCCTATCTTTTTTGTGATGTTAATATGGATGGTGGAATCAGATATTGTTTGTGTGTTATTAAGTTACTCTATTCAGCTTTTCACCTAATGGTTTTAGTGGCCATTCATGGGCATTACCTGATGCAGTATTTCATTAGAAGCTGCAAAATAGTGATTTCTAATTTTATCACTCTTTCTTCATTTATTATCTAGTTTTCATGTAAAGAAATATTTTCCTTAATATGTTATTTGGTTTTCCTCAGACATAGTCCCTGTAAGAAAGTTAGGATAAATGTTGGATTTTTTTCCTGTTGTTAACAGTTTTCAGAATTACCTGTTTATTCCCTAGCATCCTATATGAATGACCAATGAAGTTTTTTCCCTTTGTATTGTATCATTATGAACTTTAGGTTTTTAAAGCATATTTGGTATTTTTCAGTTCATTACATTTATTATTCTCTTTTGATGTTGAGGTTGTCTTTTTGTATGAGTCCTCCCTTCATATTGGCCTCTAGGTCTTGTTTAACAACACTAATAATCTTTCATAGCTTCCTTGCTTTATTATATGACAAGCTGTTCGAGGCTCATTCTACACATTTTCTTCCCTGAGTTTGGAATCAGCCATTTGTCCAAGGAATTTTGATTCTTTTAAGTGGTAAATGGTTTTTAGAGACTACAACCTGAACTAGAGGAATGCTTACTGGGTTAGTTTTTTCCTTGTAACCCTTTTTAGTGGGCAGATCTCAGAAAAGTTTTGTTAAAGAACAAATATGCTGTTAGTTGATTCTGGTAATACCAACGCAATTTTATAATCATAGAATAGTTACTTTTTAATGGTATGTTTCTGTATCTTTTCTCTTAAACTGGAAATCTTGGTTCCAAAATAGAAATATCAACATTTTGCCAGTAATATGATTATTAAGAAGATTTCAAGGGGTTTTGTTTTGTTTTGCTCCTTTGGATATTCGGTATTAGGAAATGTATAGTCAAATTACTGTGTGATAAAGTTACTTACTTCCTCCCTTTATAGTTAAACTGCCAGCTCAATACTACACTTAGGTTCATTTAATTTGCTTTTGTTTTTAGAAATTGAACTTTATTTTATAATTATATGTGACATTTACCTGATTCCAAAATAACATATATAAAACAGCTGGGTGTGGCAACACATGCCTATAATCCCAGTGACTCGGGAGGCTGAGGCAGGAGGATCTCAAATTCACAGTCAGCCTCAGCAACTTAGCAAGGCCCTAAGCAACTTATTGAGCCCTTGTCTCAAAATTAAAAACACACCAACAGGGGCTGGGGATGTGGCTCAAGTGGTGGCGCTCTCGCCTGGCATGCGTGCGGCCTGGGTTCAATCCTCAGCACCACATACAAACAAAGATGTTGTGTCCGCCGAAAAACTAAAAAAAAAGAAAATAATAATAATAATAAATAAATACTAAAAAAATTCTCTCTTTCTCTCTCTCTTAAAAACACACACACACACACACACACACACACACCCCAACATAAAAAGGGCTGGGTAGTGGGTGGCTCAGTGGTTGAGCACCTCTGGGTTCAATCCCTGGTACAAAAAAATTTAGAGCAGTCTAGCTTCACTTTTCGTTCTCTTCACTCTTCTTATAGATAGCTATTTTTAAAAGATTATGGCTTTTCTGTTCACTTAAAAACTACATATAGGGGCTGGGGTGTGGCTCAGCGGTAGAACGCTAGGTAGAGCGCTTGCCTAGCGCATGGGAGGCCCTGGGTTCGATCCTCCACCACATAAAAATAAAAGTAAAGGTATGTGTCCAACTGCAACTAAATAATAATAATAATAATAATAATAATAATAATAATAATAATAATAATAATAAAAAATAATAATAGAAAATACTTAAAAACCAAACTACATATATTCATATCCCCCTCTTTTTAGTTAAAGGTAGCATACTATACACACATTGTGCTCCAAGTTTTTTTTTTTTTAAATCAGTAGCACATTCTAAGGATTATTCTGGAGCAATTTCTAGAGATCAGCTTCATTCCATTTTATAGCTGCATAGTATTCCATGATATGGAAATTATAGTTTAGTCAGCCAGTCCCTGTTGAGGGATATTTGATTAAAAACAGGCTTTTGCAGACAGCACTACAGTGAATAGCCTTGTGCATATCTGTTTTGTTTTGCCAATGTCATCTAAGATTAGAATTTGAAGATATTATTAGGTCAAGGGTAACTGTAGATGTGTTTTTTTCCCCTTGATATTGCCAAATTCCCTTTCATAGGGGTTTTGCCATTTTGTATTTGTACTCATATTGTATATAGTGTCTATGTCTTCATAGCCTCAAACTTTTAGATTTTTGTCATCTGATAGCTATAATATAAGATAGTTTTAATTTGCATATTTTTTATTATCAGTATGGTTCAGGATCTTTCCATTTGTTTAATCTATTATGTCCCATTATCCTATATTGAATTAAAAATTTAGGTCTTTTTTTTTTTAAATTAAAAACTTTTTTTTTTTAGTTGTAGATAAACACAGTACCTTTATTTTATTTATTTTTATGTGTACTAAGGATTCAACCCAGTGCCTCAACACATACTAGGCAAGCGCTCTACCACTAAGCCACAACTCCAGCCCCCAAAACTTAGATTTTAATGGGATAAGATCCATTTACATTTCTCTTTCTGTGGACATTTCATATTTCTTATTTATTTTTCTATAGCTGTTGATCAGTACCTTTTCTACTTTAAGAATCTATTTATTAGGAATGTTAATCTTTATTCTTTCCTAGTTTATAATTTTTATTTTAACTTTTTTTTTCTTATACTAAAGTTTTTTTATTATTACATGGTCAAACTTATAAAAAAAATTTTTTTATTCTGAAGTTTGTAGCCTTTTTGTTTTGTGGTACTGGGAATTGAACCCAGGCTTGTACATGCTAAACAAGCTATATTTCTAGCTCAATGTAGCCTATATATTAAAAGACTTACATTATATAGGAAGAAATGGGGAACACATGGGGGAGGTAAGGGCAGAGATAGGCCAGTTTGAATGTGAATGTAATAGTTCAGGTTTGGTAGCTATAGAAGTGGCTCTATCTTTTGGAGAATTTGCTGATGGGTAGGATGTAGGCTATGAGAAAGAAGCAGAACAACTTGTTTTTGGCCTAACAGGATTGAATTATCCTTAACTGAGAAAGGGGAGATTGGAGGAGGGGTAGGGTTGAAGAAGATTGAGAGTTTGATTATGGACATGCAAAGTTTGAGATTCCTAGTGGACACTCAAGTGAGGTATCAAGTAGAAAGTTGCGTATGTGAGTGTGTAATTTTAGGGAGTGTTTAGGGCTAGAAATAATCATGTGAGAGTCACCAGCATGTAAAGAATGTTTACTTAGGTTTTTATTTATTTCCTCTTTTAAGGTATGTTTTACATATTGTGAAGTGTACAGATATTAAATATACATTTCAGTGACTTTTAACAAACATGTACACCTGTGTGACTAACATCCTAGTCAAGTATAGAGCAATTCTGTTGTCTCACAAGTTCCCTGGTGCCCTTTATAATCTCTATTCCCCAGAGGAATTTACACTGTTCTAATTTACACTGCCACAATTTAGTTTCCCTTTTGTATATGGTATTTAAAAACACAAGGTTGAAGAAGATCACCTTGGTTGTGGGACTTAGAGAGAAGAGATCAGGCATGGAGCCCTGGGGAATGTCAGTGATCCAGGGGGCCCAGAAAGGAATCAGCACCGGCACTGGGAGGAGTAGCCTGAGAGAGCCAGTTTGGAGTCCTGGGAAGCAAGTGAAAAAAGGGTTCAAAAAGGAGGGAGTGGGGAACAGTGTCAAATGCTGCCAAGAGGTCTTGTGAGGTGGAGAGCAAAAATTGATAGATTTAGCAACAAGGGGATCATTGGTGACCCTTCTGAAAGCTGTTGTTGAGTGGTATGGCCTGATACCTGATGGGAGTGGATTGAGTAAATGGCCTGAGAAAGATTGGATAGCAGGAATATAGACCACCATTATGAGAAAAAAATTAAAAAAAAATTTTTTTTTGTAGTTGTAAATGGACAACATGCCTTTGTTTTGTTTGTTCATTTTTATGTGATGCTGAGGATTGATCCCAGTGCCTCACGCATGCTAGGCAAGCGCTCTGCCGTCAAGCTACAGCCCTAGCCCAAAATAGGGTATTAATTGAAATTGTGGGAGTTGGGGATAGAGGAGGTTTTTTTTTTGTGGTTGTGGCCTGGCTCATGCTAGGCAAGTGCTTTACCCCTGAGCTGCACACCAGCCAGGGTTTTGTTTTTTAATGAGCAGCAGTGCTTCTAGTATTTTTGTGTCTTCATGTGACTAAACCAGTGAGAGGGAAAATTGACAATGGAAGAAAGATAGAAGAGAATTGCTGGAGTGATGTCTTTGTGTAGGCAAGTGTTCAGGGGAGGAGCTGGCTTGAGAGAGGCACAGGCAGTTCTCCTGTGGTAATAGGGGCAAAGACAGGAAGAGGCCAGGTAGGAGCAAGCAAAATTCTCCTTGGTCATTCTCAAGGGAGAAGGAGGGAGGAGTTGTTAGAGGTTGAAGAGAGCAGTCCAAGTGAATAGCCTGAGAATGGAAGAGTTGGTATAGCATCACCTTACACCTAACCTCCTGACAGTGGTTGTGTCCCTTCCCTGTTTTCTGTACCTCAGTTTCTTCATGGAGCCCTAGGTTCTGTGAAAATGAAGGTCAGAAAACCCATAGTATTTTTCCTGTCATTGTGCCGCAGTCTGGCTGGGCACAAAATCACGAGCCACTCACAGCTTTGTAGATTCAAACAGCAATTCTTTATTCCCGAACTCACACCGGCACTCTACACACGTTCTGGGGGAAATCCACGTTCTGGGCAAAATCCCAAATACTCTCTCAATCCTGAGAGAACTCAAGGAGCAGGCGCGCCTGAGGCAGCAGGATACGCCCTATTCCCAGCAGGGTACACCTCTAAACCCGGATTGTCCTAAACCTGAAGCCTAAACCCCAATCCGCCCTAAACCCGGATCCGCCCTGGTCCTTGAGCAAGGTCACCTTACATGCAATGTCACTGCAAATGACCTGGGTCATTCTTACTTAGCAGTGGCCCTCAGCACCATTGTAGATGTTTAATAAAAGGTCATTTTTTACCCTCAAATGTAGGTGTAAAATTGTTATTAGTTTTACAGGTAGAAAAGTACTTCCAATATTTAAAATATCACTTTAATCTACTTGTGATCTAAAACCTTTTCAGATATGCATTTAATATACTAATTGTGCTCATATATTCAGAATTCGGAATTGAATAGTCAAGTATCAATTTTTGGGGGGAGGTGGCGGGGGTTCAACCACTGAGCCACATCCCCAGCCCTGTTTTGTATGTTTTGTATTTTTTTGTTTTTTAGACAGAGTCTCACTGAATTGCTTAGTGCCTTGCTTTTGCTGAGGCTGTCTTTGAACTCTCAATCCTCTTGCCTCAGACTCCTGAGCTGCTGGGATTACAGGCATTCATCACCACGCTCAGCAAGATCACATTTTAAAAAAGAGTTATGGTGATCCCTCCTTGTCCACAGTTTTGCTTTCTATGGTTTCAGTTACCAGTAGTAACCTTGATCTGAAAACGTTAAATGGAAAATTCTAGAAATAATTCACGAGTTTTAAATAATTTATTACAGCCCCCTTCCTTAAACCCTAGGTCTTCTAAATTATCATTAGTTAAATGTGGTTGGTCCTAGTATGCCTAATTTATAAGTTAAACTTTATTAGAGGTATGTGTGTATAGGGAAAAACATAGTAGAGTCATATTTTTTTTAACCTTCTGAGATACATTCTGAGAAATTTGTTGTTAGATCATTTTTTCTTAGGTGAACATCATAGAATGTACTTACCTAAACTAAGATGGCTATGTTGCAAGGTGATACAATCTTATGGAACCACCATTGTGCATGTACATGCAGTCCATTGTTGACTGGAAATGTTATGTGGTACATGATTATTGATACAGGGTCTGGTACTATATGTACCTTAGTGAGTTCAGGTATCCACTGAGGGTCTTGAAATGTTTCTCTTATATAAGGTGAGGGAGAGTGTTACTGTATTTTTCTTCTGATTTGCTACTTTTATCTGCAGTGAGTCATTAGATGAATTTGCCTCAGCAGACTGTTAGAAGGATAGTTGAGTTACACTTTTAAAAAGTTCTAAATGACTGTTTCACAATTGTGTTGATTTCTCTTGGCTTACTTTGATTGTACTCAGGAATGAAATAGGGTTGAACATGCAGATTTGAAAATCTGAGATTACTTTATTGAAAAAGTTTTAAGTATCCAGGAGCCATGGCACAGGCTTATAATCTCAGCGATTCAGGAGGCTGTGGCAGAGGATCTCCCAGTCTTGACAACTTAGCAAGACCCTGTCTCAAAACAAAAAGGAATGAGGTTGTAGCTTAGTGATAGAGTGCCCTTGGGATCAATTCTTAATACTATAATACATCTATACGTATATTAATTAATTAATTGATAAAGTTTTAAGTATTGATGGTTTCTAACATGGACAAAATGTGTAAGTATAAGGACCTCTGTGTACTTACCATCTAACTACCACCTTGATCAATATTCAAATTACTTTAGAGAATTAAATGATGTTGGAGTAGATTCAGAACTGACTTGTCTTGATTCACTAATGAATAAGAGTTGAAAATTATGATTTAATAATATTTTATTCAATCATCATTCATGCAACAAAACTTATTGAGGATCTGATTTGTTCTATAGTACTTAGTTGATAAAGAGCTTCAGTTGAATGCAAATCCCAGCTCTGCTACTTACTAGCCTACAGCTCATCAAACTATTCTAATTTGTCTCCACATTGAGAAAATTGACATAATGCAAGGATCTACCTTATAGGCTTGTTATGAGGATTAAATAAGATACATTGGCTTGCACAATATGTGCTAATTACAAATGTCCTTTCTCTCTTTTCTTCATCTTTGTCATCCAGATTTTGTGCTGGGTGTCATTTTAAGAGTTAAGATGTGGATCCTGATCTTGAAGAACTAGAATTCTAAGATCACATAGCATTAGAGCCAGGAGAGATCTTCAGGATTATCTGTTTGACCAACCTGAAGAGGTTTAGTGAATTGTCTAGTATCACATTGTTTACCATTGGTGGCAAAGCCAGGACAAAGCTTTGTATCCTAGCTGTGAATGCTTTTCTTACAGGATGACTGTTCTGTTGCTTTGTTTGACTCAGCCCCCTTCCTTAAACCTTAGGCCTTCTAAATTGACAGTCCTGGTCTGCATGTTTTGAGTGTTCTGACTTTCCTGTCCAAACATGGAATATATGTGTGGCTTTCCACATACATCAGACCAGAACGTGTCCCCTGTTGTCCCCTCCTTAGGAGCCCAAGGAAGACTTTGTAGGGAAGATGGACAAGCTGTTTCTCTGTGTATAATCACAAAGATGTTTTTATCTTTCTTTTGTATCACAGCCCAGGAGTTAAAGTCACTGTTTGAAAAAAAATCCCTCAAAGAGAAGCCTCCAAGTTCTGGAAAGCAGTCCATATTATCTGTACGCCTGGAGCAGTGCCCTTTGCAGCTGAATAATCCCTTTAATGAATATTCCAAATTTGACGGCAAGGTAAGCAAAACAATGAAACTTTGTCCCTTTAAATATAGAAGTACCATTGAATGGAGTTGTTATTTTTCTAGATTTAGGGTTTCAAAAATCCCTCAATGATTATAAAATGTCACAGATTCTAAGATCATAGACATAGAAAGGTAAGAATTTGGGCTTAATGTTGATTCCACCGTAATGTATTTGGGAGGATTAAAACATAATAGCCCTGGGCTGGGGTTGTGGCTCAGTGGCAGAATGCTTGTCTGGCATGTGTGAGTACTGGATTTGATTCTCATCATTGCATATAAATAAATAAAGTTCATTGACAACTAAGAAATTAAAAAACACAAAACAAAAACATAATAGTCCTGAGATTCTTCTCTATATATCTATATAGATGTCTCAGGACTGTTTTAATCCTTCCCAGTACACACCTTCACATATACACGTACATATTTAATCTTTTATTTTTGGTATCAATGGTTTAACCAAAGGGTGATGTAGCACTGATTTACATCCTTGGCCCTTTTATTTTATTATTTAAAAAAAATTTTGAGACAGTGTCTTGCTCAGTTTTCCACACTGACCTCGAACTTGCAATCCTCCTGCCCCAGCCTCCCCAGTCACTGGAATTACAGGTGTGCACCATGCACCTGACTTACATCTTCTTTCTTTTTTTGTAATACTGGAAATTGAACTTGGAGGCGCTCTACCACTGAGCTACATCCCCAGCTTGCTTGCTTATCTATCTGTCTGTCTATCTATCTATCTATCTATCTATCTATTTTTGAGACAGGGGCTACTAAGTTTCTGAGGCTGGCTACTAAGTTTCCTGGAGTTGTATACAACTACTAAGTTGCCTGGAGTTGTGTACAATTTGTCTTTTTTAAACTTTCAATCCTCCTGGCTCAGCTTCCCAAATTGTGGGATTACAAATATGCACCACAATGCCTGGCACACACGTATATTTTAGAGAGGGAGGAATACGTGTGTGTATAAATTTGTTTTATCTCCTAAGTATTCTTGAGGTTTGGGCTAGTTGGATTGTGATTAATCAAGGTCTAATTAAGTTTGGAAGCTTGAAAGTGGTTCTGGGAGGCAATTTGCATTGTTTTGTCTGATTGTTCATTATGCAGAAATTGTTGAAGTTTTGAGCTTCCTTTCAGATTTCTAGGCTATTTCAGTATTTCACAGGGTAAGGGTTTTGTTTGGCACCTGCTTTGGAATATGACTTTATTTTTTTTCTACCTATTCATTCTATCAACTTGCTGTTAAAAAATAAAGTATGTTATTTTCCTCTTAGAAAAATGGCCACTGTAGCAGGTGGACCCTAGTTCCGTGTGCAGTGCCCTGCTCCTCACCCCATTCCCTGCTATTCTGTACCCCTGTGCTGAGCTGAGTGGGGCCTTTTTCAACAGACAGTAGCAATTGATTTTTGTATTTATTGCCATTATGTTTGCTGCCTGGCAGTGGTGTGGGGGTGCTTGAATGATAACTTGTTGCCTGGAGTTGTGTACAATTTGTCTTTTTTAAAGCACTACTGCAATTAATAAACACATTTTTGCTTATGTTTGCATTTTTCTTATTCACATGGCAGTTCTGTGGGTAGTCTAATTTGAACAGAGAGATTTTCTCTTGAAACATTTTACCTCAGATGATTCAGCCTGTTTCTATAGGTTGAAATAAGCCTGCATGGTGAAGTTGTTAGTTTGTAGAGGAGGAGCAAGAGCTAGAAACAAACATATAAATACCATAAAGATCCTTATGTGCCTAGGAGTTTCCTCCAGAAAACATCTGAAAGCACTTTTAGTAAAATGTAGATTGTATTACTGTGAAGCTTCTTTTTTGCCTGCCTGTACTTCCTGCTCCTGTCCTGTGGAATGTGGGGAGCGAAGGAACTACTCCAGGAAGAAGAATGTCAGCCTCAGGAAATGGCTAGTTGGACTGCAGAGGATTTAAAAAACATATATTATAATTCATTCATTCAGATAGGTGAGAAGTTGTTTGTTGGGATTAGGAGACACTGCTGGAATTTATTTGCTTCCATTGCCTGATACCATCTTACTATGGAAGGATGAAATTGCTAGAATGATAATGTGTGATAATGCTTTCATACCAAGAAAGTAGCGTAGACCTTTAAAAATATTACATACTAGAATTTCTCTTATGCCATTAGATTTTATTATGTTACCGAGGTTTGGGTTCATGAGAAGGTTGTTAACTTTATTTGGTATCCCATGTTCTAACTTTTGAAGTGCCAGGGAGAAATTTTTCAAAATGAAGCCATTTCCTTAGTCACAAGGAATTGTTTTTATTAGGTGTGTGTTTGCACTTAAGATTCTGCTTTTGTCATAGTTGGCCCTTTTGTAATCTACAATGGATGTAAGCACGGAGCAGTCACTGTTACACATTGATTAAAAAAGATTTATATATTGATAAGTCTATCTTATGATGTGATGGTATTTTATTATTATCCTACATATTACAATTGCTAAAATACAATTAAACCCTTGCTCTCATCTATTATTTAATATTGATGCATTTGGCAGATATGTAATGAAAGTGGCTAATGTTTGAAGGATATTATACTGTACATATTAAATTAGTCTTTCTTTATCTTTGTGAAATGCATCAATATGATATTCAGTGACATCTCAATGATTAATAGAGAATTATACTTGAGTCAAGCCTTTTTGTAACCTAGAAATTAAGATGACTATTCAAATAACACCTCAAAATGATCAAATTAGCATTTTGTGATTGCATAATAATGGGATTGTAGTAGTTATAACAGCACCATGGCTGCCTCTAGAGTTAAGATCATGTCAACCCCTTGATAATAAAGCCTTTTCTATGTGAGTCGACTTTAATAATATCCAGATTGATTCTGCTCATAAATCATCTGACGTTTAGCACTAAATTTTTGTTACTGTTGTAACTTAAAATTATTTTATTTTTATTCAGCTCATATTTAAGAAATGAAATAAGTGTCTTGTTTTAATGATTCACCATCTTGTCATTGGCACTATATGCCTTTTCCCTCAAATGTAAGGGTTTTCCATGCATTTTGATGCATATATATACATATACACATACAAATGCATCAAATTTTTTTTTTCCTACAAAGATTTGTTAAAGCCACTGAAATACGTAGAGTTTTTTTTTCCCCTACAAATATTCACAATGCTTTTCTTGGGAATAATGCTGGCCTTATTTACATAATTAACTGAGTTGCCTAGGTCTCTTGGGTAAATAGTACATAATTGGGGAGAGAAGGGAACAGGGAAGAGTTTGGGGTCTAATTAAATATGCTAAAAAACTACTTAATTATGTATTTCCTCAAGAGACTAGCTGCTGTGAAATCCTCCTTAAAACTAAGCTGTCGTTAGATTTGAAAAAAGGATTTTGCTTTTGGTATGGCTTTACAATTGCAGTTAAAGCAGCCACATCTAGTGTCCTTAACAGTTTGTGAAAACTGGATTGTTGGTTTTAATGAGTCTAAGGGTAAGCAACTTTCTCAACTTTTGTGCTAAATCAAAGCAAATATATTCAAGTAATTTTTGGTTTCTGTAGGTGGTTAATAATTTATAATTTTCTGTGTGTTAGTTAATAATTTTTAAGACATGAAATTGAAAGGGAAAAGCTGTACCGAGGCTTTTTTTTTTTTTTTTTTTTGGGGTGCTGGGGATTGAACCCAGGGCCTTGTGCATGCAAGGCACCGAGGCCTATTCTTTATTGCAGTTTTTTTTTGTTTTTGTTTTTAATTTTTTTATAACTTTTTATTTATTTTTTTTATGTGGTGCTGAGGATCGAACCCAGTGCTTTGAACGTGCGAGGCGAGCGCTCTACCACAGAGCTATCACCCAAGCCCCATACAGGGTTTTTTTGGTTAGGCTTATTATTGTGTTTCTGTTATTTCTTTGGCAAATGATGGTGTTGTCTGTGACTTATTCTAGATCCTTGGATTAAGTCTGTTTACTGAACATTTGAAAGAAGTCCAAGGCCTACTGCAAGGGATGCTTGGGTCAGATGAGGCAAAAATGAGGCCTTTAGTCATCTGCCTGTTTTCTTTGGTGCAGTTGAAAACGGGACCTCTGAATAGCAAAACAAGACCTCAAAAAACTTCCCCCACCAGTCTTTCTGATTTCACTGTATGTGGGAAATTATGGTCATGTTTGGGAGTTGCTCTGAGGATATGAGGGCACGGCTGGGTTGACAGGCAGGAAACATGCAGCACTAGCCCTAAGTGCCCCAGGATATGTGGATTGTTCCACTGTTCCTCCACCCTTTGAAGAGGTGACTCTAAGTCTTGCCCTTTCATGCCTTAGCTCTTGCTTGAGAAGCTTTTATTTTTGTGGTGCTGGGGATTGAACTCGGGGCCTTGTGCATGCGAGGTAGGCACTCTACCAACTGAGCTATATCCTCATAACCCTGCTTGAGAAACTTTTGCTAGCATAGCATTACTCTTCTGGTCAAACAGAGTTTGCAAATACTAATATCAGTATTAGATCATGAGAAGTTCAAGTACCCATTTCCTGTCAATAAATACACTTATTTAGAGGTGGTACTGTTTATAAGTTGTATTATCTCAATTTTTTTTCTTCTTCTTGATCTGTTTCTTTACCTCTGTGAAGGATGACCTCATTAGGGAGATGAGACCATCAAATAGGATAATGCTAGCATAAAGCGACTCCACAGTGAGACGCAGTATAATTTAATAGTGTAGTTAATAACGTGACTTATTCTATACGGAAGACCTTGATTTGCATCCTGAAGATGCCATTTTCAGTGAGCCTGCAGGCTAGTTACTTAATCTCATGAAGCTTAGTCTAGGGCTTAAGGCACATTACCCCAAAATATGGCACTTTGGGATATTGACTATTATAAGCTGAAGGAATTTGAGAAATGGCAGGAAGAACTATTTGACCTTCCCCTGAAGCTTTTTTCCCCTGAAGCAGGTCACCACACCTTCATGAGATGGGTGTTTGCTTGCGCCTGAGGAAGGGAGCCTCCATACCTCTGAAGGTGGAGGATGCTAAGAGGAATCTCATGCCTTTTGTCATATTTTCCAATGACTTTCTACTTTTCATCATACCTAGAATAAAAACACTCAAGTTAAACTATTTCTTGGGATCTTCATTTCCTTATGAAGGCTCCATATTATGTAAAATTTATATTGAATAAATTTGGATACTTTTCTGTTATTAATCTGTTTCTTGTTACAAAGGACCCAGCCAAGAACTCAGCGAGATAGAAGGAAAAGGTATTTTTCCTCCACTACCAGCTCCAGTCCTTACAACAGAATGAAAGGATGATGGCGTATCTTCCTCCTGAGGATTAAAAGCTGTGAGGCCTCTGTAGCAGGACATGCAGTGCACAGGAAGCACTCTGTCTCTTTCTCCAGGGGAGGCATCGGTGTGCTTCTTTATGTTCTTGAAGGGATTTGGTGAGAGGAACCTAAACAAGGTGTTTAGCACCCTATAGTGTAGAACAGAGCATAAGAAGTTCAGGAGTCTAATGGCATTTTACTTTTATTTTTATTTATTTCAGTGGTTATTTTTTAAACATCAGTTGAGAAGGCAATTGCTAATAAAATTTAAATATCTTACCTATTTGACTAAGCTAAGTACAAGGGAAACTATAAATATAAGGGAATGTTTGCCTTGACAAGTACTTAATAAAGCAGAACCAGTTCTGGTTCATATAGACAACTGTGACTTCGATTGTGTTAACTTGTTAGAAAGTAACCACTTCTCTGTTAGAAACTGTTTTAACAGGGAAACTGCAGAGAGTATGGGGGAAGGGATAATTCATGAGTGCTAATTGCTTGGCTGTTAATTTTCATAAGTGTTGATAGAAGCAGTTCCTTAAATTAAACTTTGTTTAAAATGTATCAGGGGAAATATTCCACAATGTCGAGCCTGAAGTGAAAATTAATATGAATGCTGTGGCAATTAACACATACTGGTTAATAGCTTTTAGCAGCATTTTGGGATGATAGTCCTTAAATACATTTTTGCATGCTGCTCTTGTTTCAGCATTGTTCCATTCTATGTCTAGATAATTATGAACAAATGTTTTCTACAATCACTGGCATTAAATAGCTCTCTTCAAAGAAGTTGCTTAAAACTTTGCAGAAAAGCATAAAGCCACTAAGAAGTGTTAGAAACTTAGAAAAGGTCAGTGAATTGAAATCATTTAAAAAAAAAAATACCCTTAGAGGAAAATGCCCCTTATATGAACTTGGAAAATTTGCCATTATCATGGGAATGATTCCTTCTACTATATTAAGCTACTTTTACTTCAGAATCTCTTTTCAAAAAATTACAGCCTGGGCTAAAAAGTGTTGGCTGTGTTACTCTCCAACACTGTTGCTTATTGCTGCCTGAGCTGGGGCAGTGGCCTTGAGCCTAAGGACCTTCTGGCCTTTCTTCTCCACCTGCCCAGCTGTCATGCTTTCCTCTCCCAATCCCAGAGACTGAGCATAAAGTTGGCTACCTAAGACTCAGTTTTGGGGTTGGGGTTGTAGCTCAGTGGTGGAGTACTTTCCTAGCAAGTTATCTTGGCTACTTATCTGTGCATATGATTTGCTAATTTTCCTTTCATAAGCCGGTTTTCTTTATTCTATTCCTAAAAGAAGATATCAGCTATTCACTACCCTTTTGCACAACATCTAAAAGGGGAGTTGTGTACTAATGGATCAAATTCATTAAATATATTTTTAATGAGATTATTTGCCCTTTACCATTTTATTCATACTCTGCTCTTTCTGTTGCTTGACATTATACTGAAAATTCCAAGGGAAGACCTTGAGATTTCTGTCTGAATTGTATTCAAAACGAGTTAAACAGATGTCTTACAACAAAAGAAAATGTTTTAGCGTCCTACTCTGATACTCTATGCTGAATTATTATGATTATTTTTCTTTCCCCTTTTCCTTTTTGTGGTGCTGGGGATGGGTGCTAGACCTTGTGCATTCTAAGCACTCTTCCACTGAGCTACACCCCAGTTCAGTGCTGAATTCTTAAAGCTATCTTGTTTCACTCTGAGCTTTCTTTCTAGTTGCCATTTCCATAGTTTGTTTTGAGCCTTGCCAGTCTTTGGTTATAAGCCATCTTCCAGAAGTTTTCACTAGGGGTAGAATTCACTGCTGTTTTAAAGTTTTTTCAAATATGGCAGAATTTTGCAGTGGGAAGAAAATGTTTATCAGGTTAGATTAAAATTCTAACTTTGCCAGTTACTTATTTTGTGATATTAGGCAAATTACTTTGTCTCTTTGAGCCTGTTTTTATGCGTATAAAATGAGGTTAATGATAACCATAAAATGTCTTGAGGAGCCAGGCACAGTATCATGTACATGTAATTTCAGC
Source organism: Marmota monax (assembly GCF_021218885.2). Classification (NCBI taxonomy): domain Eukaryota; kingdom Metazoa; phylum Chordata; class Mammalia; order Rodentia; family Sciuridae; genus Marmota; species Marmota monax. The sequence goes on along the minus strand of NW_026692912.1, from coordinate 18,629,036 downwards.
TACTCTGGAGGCTGAAGAGGAGAATCATGAGTTCAAGGTTAGCCTCAGCAATTTAGCAAGATCCTATCTCCAAAAAAAGATGTTGAGGATTTAATGAAGATGGGAAAGGCGTCCGCTGTAAAATGCTGAGTACATGGCCAGTGCTGCGAGACTGTCATTTTCCCTTCTTTTTACCATAATGCTAGCCACTTAATTCATCTTTAGTGAAGGCCTCCTGTGCATCAGATACTATTTAATAAGTAAGTGCTGGATGAAGTGATGAGCAAGATGGTTTCTGACCTCATGGAAGGTTTCTAACCTCATGGAACTTCTTCCCTAGTGGGAAATAAATGGAACATAAATAGTTACCAAATGAAATGTCAAATTCAAGTCATAATACAGCTACAGCAGAGCACAGGAGAGGTACTTGGTACCTTAACAGCATCATTGTAGGGGCCTTTGTCCTTTTCTGGGAGGCTCAGGCTTGTATTCCTGTGAAGGTGACTCTTGACCTGCAAACTCAAGGATGAGTAAGAGCTGGCTCAGTGAAGAGTGAAGAGAAATGATGTACAGAGGGCCTGAGGCAAGGGGAAGCTTGGCAATTTACAGGAACAGAAAGAAGGCTGTGGGACTGGTGCCCTACGGGTGGGGTAGATCACGGTGAAGTTCCAGGACCTGACCAGTATGGCTGGGAGAAGTGTTCTTTTTAACCTAAGAGCATTGAGAAGTCCTGAATAAGTTCAACTGGAGAGGTGAGGTTAGCAGATTTGTGTTTGCATGTGTGTGTTTTATGGAGCTGGGGATGGAATACAGGGCCTTGAGTGTACTAGGCAAGTGCTCTATAGCTGAGCTACACCCCAGCTTCTCAGATTTGTGTTTTGTGAAGCTCCCAGGGACTCTGCTGAACAGAGTGTACTTAAAAAGGGTTTGTGAGGATAGTGAGACCAATTAATTAATTAGCTAATGGTATAGGAAATCTGCTGGGAATGAACACCAAGCATTGAGGTTCTAGGAAATGCCTAGGAGAAGCCCATGTGGGTGTGGTGAGACCTCCAGATGGTGGGATTTTATGCTGTGCCTCATCCTGGAGTGCCTTACCCTGCATGCTTTTCAGTACAGAGATTTTCTTCTACTTCTTGAAGATTGAGGCCCCAATTACTATCTTGAAGACCCTGATCCAGAGAAAACTGGTGACAACCTAGGATCACCTAGCTGGACAGAGAACCCAGGTGTCCAGTTTTAGAGATTTTAATTTTCATTGTGACATTCCGATGCACAAAATAGAAACCTGATTTCCACGTCTAGAAGGCCATGTGTTAGAAGAAATACATACATGGAATAGTGAGCGATCAGCCTGATTATGCCATTCTTCCCTTGGGAGCTGGGACATGTCATCTCCCATCTATGAGCCTTAGTTTCTGAATATTTAGAATGAAGAATTTGGCTTAATTCCTGTAGTTTTAAGGTTCCATAGTTTTGTGATCAAGTAGGTGATTGACAGCAGTGACAGATAGAAGGGTTATAGATGGAAAACTTGAACTCTTGAAGAGTTAATCC